>NC_046985.1:2865881-3148381 GCF_009769545.1 Cyclopterus lumpus | reverse complement strand
TGAATTGGAGCGTGACCGATGGAGTTGACAGAGGGTCACTTGAGTTCATCAGACTTTAGGGCACATTAAAGAAGAAGAAAAAAGGTTTGGGAACCAATGAGTTGGCGAGAGCTATTAATAATGCAAAATAAAAAAAAGGAAATTGCTTTCAGCCGTATTTCACAGTGCATTACGCTGTTTCGTGACACCTGTAAAATGAGATGCAGAGTGCCAGTTCCTGTCGTTACAAACGTCCAACAGGTGAACCGTTGTATTCACAATGTCTTCGCCGGGACAATGCGCGCTTGGCCCCGACGCGACAGATCCTCTAGTAAATTGGTAACAATTTCACAGAAAAAATTTGCAGCAGAAAATATTGTTGGAACAATAACACTGCTTGCCAAGGGAATTGAAAGATAATTGTATGAGCCCGTGGCGTTGCCGTTTCATGAGCTTCACGCTCCATTTCTGATTCCCACAAGAAAGCTGTTTCTTTTTCCCCTCCTTTGCACATATTTATTTCTGGCACTTCATTTTTTAAGTCTCTATTTATATATGTCACATGTTCTTCACTGTCCTTGCAACAAAAGAAAAAGAAATTGAAATAAGCACTGTTGTTATCGCGGCAAAAATCGTGCATCGTGGTCATTAAGTGCATAACAACATCTTCAAAAAGGGCAGTTTGAAAAGAGAGGGCACACCAAAGCTTGAACATGCTGTTGAATAAATCCATTAATGAAGAGGGAATTACGTGCCGGGGCCACGAGTTGGCTCGCTTTCAAGTGCCAGGGGTCCTCATAAATATACATTTAAAAAGAAAAAAGGCATGTGGCAAGATCAAGAGGTAACAATGAACTTTTTTTTTGTCTCATCATCTCCTGTGATAAACACCTCGCGCACGCTGGTATGGCCTTGTTAAGAAATCAACACTTTGGACTTAATATTAATGAATGTAAATGAATGCTTTTGTTTGTTTGAGAACTCTCTTCTTCCAAGTCGTGGGGACGCAGCTTGTTTTGGATTCAACTCTCACGACGCAGACGGAAATATCAGATGTCGGCGGTCCCTCGACAGCCGAGCCTCCATCCTACTTTTGTCCCCGCGGCCCCCCGTGGGTATCCCATCGCAGCCAGGATTGTTCCCACTCATTTAATATACGATGTGCTTATGGAGTCAAAGAGGAGAAGCGGCTTTTAGGCAAATCAACAGTGGATTGACTGGGCGGCGTTATTGAATAGTCCCCCCCCCCCCCCCCCCCCCCCCGTTCCAACAGGAGTAAGTGGCATTGGTTTTTATTTATTTTTAAAATCTTGAATTTTGAATACAGATGCTTTTTAATAACTTGGCCCAGTAACGCTCCGACATTGTTGATGGATGAGCACCCGAACTGCTACTTTACCAAAAAAATACGTGTGGATTTGTCGGATTTGTGTAAGGCGGTAATAATACAGCAAAATAAAAAATGGCGATCATGATTCGAACTGCGATAAAGAAAAAGGAAATAGTCGTGATTCATACGTGAGTTGATGGTTGTAGGATACTTGTTACTATACAAGTTCAGATTCTCCAAATAACTGCATGTTTGAATGCAACACCAGTAGCTAGTGTTGATATTCACTGAAGGCAGCTTTGGGCCACACAGGTGGAGTCAGGTCGAACAGGTTAAATGTATTTTTTGATACAACCACTGCTTCTTTAAATGAATAAATAATATATTCCTGTAGCTGTATTTCATTTTTTTTCATTCAACATTGCAAAGACGACGCAGCTTAGCTCGCCGTTAGCTGCACATATCGAGACATCGCGCTAACAACAAGTGAAGACTAGTGCGTGGACGCCAACTGACAAAAGGATATGGTTGATGTGTGTCGAAGTTTGTGTGTGTAATTGGGATAACATTGAAATATCTATGAATAAAGGGCGTATTTTTGTGGCGTTCCAAAAACGAAATATCACACTTTGACAACATGAAGAGGGGAAGGTTCTCTAAAGATTAACAATTTTGTTCACACGGACCCACCAACAACCAACTCAATATATAACATTCCTTGTTGGAGCTTTGGGCAACACGTTAAATATTGAAGTCACGGTACTCGTGATATTTTAACGTGTGCATTTCAGCTCATGTGGGTTATTATGTTATTCCATGTGTGAGCCATGGTTCCCTTTTTATATCCCTGGCGGCTTTGCACACGGTGGCTTTTTTACGATCCCCTCCGCCCAGGTGTTCCCTCCACCCCATCTGCTCCCTCTCCATCATGGAGTCATTGGGTGCCTCTGCACAGCATGCATTGTGATCACAACTCTTTGGTCATTTTGAAATGCAAAAAGAAATTTAAAAAAAAACAGAATTAAATTAAATAAAATGGGCGCGAAGGTCCGGTGTTATTTTTGCAGATGGAAACAAGAACAAACAAATGCTACTGATTATCAGTGATGGGATGCGAGTATACTGTATCATAACGTTCAATAGTTAGTTTTATTGCTTGGTATAAAAATACATTGTGTGATAAAATCATTTTGGTGGTTATTTGTATAATAAAGAAATCAAGGCGCGCGATAACAAAAACATTCCTTTTTTAATGGTCATTTCTGTGTGCCTTCATGATCATCAGCCTGACTGTCAAGGTCAAAACTGAGCAGTAGTGACAATGATAATTGAGAACCCAAATGGGCGACTCAATTTTGCGCTAATTCCCCGGCTGATCTGCGGAACATTTTCGCCGGCTCTCTGCTCGCCCGTTATTGTTTCCGTCGCCTCCCTTCACAGATCAAGGGTACAGATGACTTTTGTCAGCCATCAGATGCTGTGTGGCAGATGTCACAGCATTTATTGTCACCGTGATTTATTGGTTGCGAATGACCACGGCCACGGGGAAGAACACATCCAAAAAAAAAAAAAAAAAAAAGAAACAGCGAGGCACAGGCGGCGTTGGAAGGGGAGCCAACTGAATGCCAACTCCTCGCAACGACTTCCATCCCGTCCCTCCCAGGACGGCGCGTTTTGCTTCTGGTTATTGTTCGGCCATCTGCTGCGTTCCATGCCGTGTTTGACTGCACCGCTAAGCAAACACGGAGGGCCGTGCCAAGAGCCGTCACCTTCCTCTCGCCCCTCTAATTCAACCCCACTGTGTTTCGTGAGTGAAATTAGGCGGCGATGAGAAACTCGAATGGCAAGAGAGGTTCATTTCTACGGGACGATCAACTGTTTTTAAACGGCTGTTTACCCCCCCCCCCCCCCATTTATTCATTGACAACATTTGTTTTTTAGTGCATGGTAAATACATACACAACTGCACTATTTTTATCCGTATAAAAAGGCCTTTATGCATATATACGAGTTGTACAATACAGGTTGCAACGCCTGTCAATCACAGGTTCTAATCGAGCCGTGCATGCAGAGCATCGACTCCCCGGGTTCCACACGACATCGACATCTTCATTAGCTTTATTGGCATCTTATAGAGCATCTTCAGAGGACTCTGAATCTACGTAACAGGTTTCCCAAACCGTGTGCAAAATAAATTTACATTTAATCTACAATGCATCAATAATGTTTAATTTGATGTTTAGAAGTTGCTTTGAAGTCAACGTTTATCCATCAACGCGCTCTTTCACTGTGACGGGAGATATTTTCTGTCCATTTTGTTTAATCTAATTAATCAAATATATGCATCGCATAGTTTAAATAATATAATTCTCGCAAAGTTGTACGTGAATTTAATTCTTGAGATAAGCTGACGACAAACATTTTCATTCATAATTAGGTGGAGGAATCAATCGCTATGAATGTGTAAAACGCAGTGACATTAAAGTCGACCACAAATGATGCACGAAGAGTGCGTTGTCACAATTCAATGGAAGCAAAGTTGACGGAGCATGTGGCGTCATCCTCGTCAAGTTGTTTCAAGTCAGTGTTGTCGGTACGCGGCGGTAATACAAATATGTATTGAGCGAACCACTTAAAAAAAAAAAATTACAAATTAAAATGAAAAGTGCACTGCAACCTCCAAAAAGAATCACCTTGGGACGTGATACAGGTAGGTGAGCATTGTGGCTTGAACATGAACGGAAACTATTTCTTTATTTCCTTCACTCGCTCGTATTAAAAAAAAAATAGTAATATTCCAAATATGCATGAGGTCAACGCTAAAAAAAAAACAGTAATACCCGGCATCGAATGTGAAGAAAGAAAAAAGCTCTCACAATCCGCGTCACCTTTTGTTTCACAGAAAATCATTCGGCAGAAATTATGACCGAAGATTTCAAAGAGCTCTCAGCGAATGTTATTAACAGCGGAATTCAGTTTAACAAATTGTAAAAAAAAAAAAGAAGAAAAAAAAAGAAACGCCTAACTGCCACTCACAGCTCGTCTTGTTAAATGAATTATGATGGCGAAGCATTCCGCTGATGTTTCACCTTCAAGGCTGACCTTGTGATGGCGATTCTCTGCAGATGCCTGCCAGAGATAAAGGCTACGAGCCCCTCTCAACCCCCCCCCCCCCTCCCTCACCTCCTTCCTCCCTCCCACGCCAAGGACGCACGCATCATCGCTTTACTGGCCTATCTGCCCGGGTGATGCATGGCTCCTATAGCCAGTCATTCGCAGGCAGTATTTATAACAAACCGTGTGAGGCAGCAACCGACTCATCACCGTCGAGACCCTGGAAGCCTTGTTCTCCCGGCGCACTCGCCTGGCTGTGTGCATGGGGGAAATAATAGAAGAGAATTATGCATTTTCTTTTCGCCGTGGAAAATGGAAATAAAATGTCAAAAGGGCGCCCGAACGTGTGAGATGAGTTAAGAGACGAGAATTAGGCCGCGCTATCGATGGAGATCCTTCAGACCGATTTGTTAACAAAGACGCGGCACACGTTTTAGCGAGAGGACGCAATGAAATGAAGGATGGACACTCGCCGCACCTTTTCCAAACGCCATTTTGGGAAAAAACAACAAGTAGTAGAGAATAAGTAGAGAAAGAAAGTGAGACGACATCTGCACGACACAGCGAGGGGGAAGGGAGTCATGTGACCGTCGAACGGCAAAGAAAAGTCGACGCTTGGAAGATCATTCGGAATCAGTGGGAGACAACGCACCGACAGGTGTTTATGCAAATGGCCCGCGAGCGCTTTCCTTCTCGCTAATGAACACAGAAGTCTCAAGAACAACGCCGAGCGAGTGTAAAGCAAGCGGCGGTCCAGTCGGGGGGGGGGGGGGGGGGGGGGGGGGGGGGGAGCGGCGAGCTCGCTGCAAGTCGTTGTTTTATTGGGAGAACACACGGCGCCACTTCCATCGTTTCATGGTGCAGATTATGCAGAGCTTCGATGGGAAGGCGGTTGCTTCAAAACAAAGTATTATCGAGCTGGACGAGTAGGCGGAGCACCAGCAGGCGGAGCGTGGGGGCAATGAACGTCTGCATGTAGCATAGAGCTCCATAAACCAATGCAAGAAAGGCCTATTGTGTTCTTACTATTTCATAATGCCAACATATGGCTGACGTCTCCCTGACAAGGAGTAATATGTTGCTTATGCGACATTGCTTTAGACCATTTGAGAAGCGTCTCACTTTCAACTGGTATCATCCCAGTTATTTTCTCACAGTGACATCAATTAGCACACAGTCTGATTAATATTCAAAGTTCCTTTCATATCCCCGTCGCGGGAGAACAAAATGGAGACAGGGCACAGGGCTCACATCTTATGAATGACTCATTTACTTTGATCGCGAGCTGTCATTACACTTGTTTGTTTCTCATATTTTGTGCTTTTCAACATCTGCCGAGAGACCGTTAAAACAATCTGCCAACGTTCAAGAAAAAAAAAATTTGAATAATCAAAGTTTGCCGCAACCGTGAACTGCAGAGTTTGATAAGTGGCTGATGAGCACGTGCCATAAAAAGTGATTTATGAAACGCTTAATTAGCTTCATGCTACTGTATCCGTCACACAAACAGCTGTTCCACAAACTTCAAAACAATGTATACTTTTGGCTTGTTTATGTAACTTGTCTACAGGGGGCCAGTATGTTAATGCTGAGTCCTTGATATTCCAAGTGGAGCCTCCCTATTTATAGTGTGAGCAGCATCTCTTTGCACCAACTCACTCTAATGAAAACTTTCCCCGTTTCATGTGTCGCACAACGCCGGGGCTGCAATGGCCTCCAAATGCCAACGTAGAAATGTTATTGACCCAAAGATTTGATGAGAGTTTAACGTCCGTCAAAAGCCATCTATAAAAATATATTGACAACCTGGAACACGGCTCTCATTTGATGTTTCGCCACATTGTTTAACAAGGTTTTTAGTGCAGAAGCGAGAAATGAAGCGACCTTAAGGACGGGCCGTGGACACGTGGCACTTGTTCTGCTCTCTAAACTCACTAAAATGTCGAACTGCTCCTTTAAGGATGTGCCGCCCCGTCTGTATAGAAAAAGGGTGAGCCTGAAGTGACGCACCGGTTAGGTGACGGCCCACAGACGACTTGAGATAAAGATTGACAAAATATTATTGGCAGCGTCATTACGCAGCTTCAGTCGGACCCGTTGAGAACCCGTTGAGAACCCGTCGACACCGAGAAGGCAAACGCGTCCAATTGGACTCATTCAGTCAAGTCGGTTTTTCACTAATCAAATCAGAATCAGTGATTTCAGAGTGGAGGGTAGTCAGATCATTATGGTCAGTAAACCGTGGGTATACATTTAGCCTGCGTCTCCAGACCCCCCCCCCCCCCCCCCCCCCCCCCCCCCCCCCCACTCTCCACGAGCCGTGTTTGTCTCTCGGCTAATGTTTTGCGCTTGGATGTAGCTTTGGCTCACAGGAGAATGCCCCTCCTTTGCATAACGCTGGTTTCCAAGGGCTAGGGTTGAACCCCCCCACCCCCCTGAAGTGATGCAGAGCAACCGGATCGCTGGACATTTAGAAGAAGAAAAAAAAAAAAACATTGAGCGAATAGCTCGTATGCAAAGTTATCGCGATGCGCCTTTTAAAAGAGAAACAAACTGTATCGACTGAGCCAACTGACTCTGTATAGATTTCAGAGCACTGGGAACATTGCGACTGGTAAAAGTCTTTTGAGTCAGAGGGTTAAAGGAGAAATCAGTAAGTTAAGGAGGAGCACAGAGCTGTCAGTTGACCTTCTGCACACACTGGCTGCCGCCTGCTCTGACCCGGGAATCGATCCGGTGCCGGCCAGTTAACTCTTGGCCTCTCGGCCTCACACCGCTCCCCACAGTAGTGAGGCGATCTGTGCGGACGGACCCGGACTTGAAGCACTCTTTTGAAGGAGCATTCCAACCACTTCTGGCCTGCTTTTCCTCTTTTTGTATCTTTGTGAACGTGCGTCCAGTCGGTGTGGCTTTTTAAACATCAGAGCATCTTTTCTGAGACTGGTCTTTAATAAAACAGCACATTTGAAACCTATGTTATCAAAAAATGTGCCTATATTTGTATCTTCTTTTTAATTGCCTAAGCCCTGCTCTCTACAGTAAGGGGTGAAGACAGCATCTGTCATATTTCATTTTGCCATGATGAGGATTTTATTCTTCGAAAAACCATTCGATTACGAATTCAACTTGATTCTTCACACCGGAGTGAAAACCATACACAATACCTCAGTTATTAAATTAAATTCCATTATGCTAATTCAATTAATCGTAACGTGATGTCAAAAGGATTTTAGCGTCTGGTGAAAATCGTGAAATTATTACTTAATAGGGTATTAAAAGAGTGTGGGGAGAGAAACACAAATTGTCAGATATAAAAATGCGTAGTTGTGACACCAAAGACTTATTTATGTCCAACAACAGACAGTGAGCTAAAAATGAGACGTACCATCTGCATCACACTGCCAAAAGAAGTTGTCACTTCCTGGGTGATAAAAGGAGGAAGTGGGTAGTATACTGACAAAAGGAGCACAGTGAAGAAATAGCCATGCTGTACTTCTCAAGACGCGAAAAAATAAAATAAATGAATGAATAAATATAGATGTACTTTTCAAACGCCAGAGTCAGTTGGGGGGGGTCACTGCGTGAGGCGGGATGGAAGGTAGTGTTCTGGGGAAATGTTGAAAGACACTGAACCTAACTATCAATCATTCATTTATGTTGGCCACCTCCTGAGAGGGAGAAGACAAACAGCATCCAGAGTCGAGCGCTGTGGTTTCACTTCTCATTTCGAGGTATTTCACCGACAGTCTTTTCGGTGTGAGCTGATGTACGGCGGCATTCACAACAGGCAGTTTAGCAGGAAACGTTCAAAGGTAACCCTTCCCCGTTGCTTTATGTGTTATATTACATTAACAACACCTCTGTCCCGTGGGTGGCGGAAGCTTGACAGCTTTCTGGTCCCCGGGTTGTCCACACCGAAGTGCTCCGGTCTCGGGCTGGAAGGCTCAGCGGGAGTTCTGACTATCACCAACACACCGGTCTGATGACTCACCGGATGTTTAACTAACTCTTTGCAAATTAAAAGACGCACGTCGCACCCCGAAGTACAGTGTTAGGATGACGGTGGGGGGGGGGGGGGGGGTCCCATCGCTTTATACAAACCTGGGTGTGAACGATTGGTGCGGACTGTAATTTGCAATGTGGCTAAAGAACGTTGCTTTATTTGACTTAACGACATGCTGGCATTGTGTTCACCTGGTGTGTGTGTGTGTGTGTTGCATTGTGGCAAAATGTGGGATTGGAGACACCTACTGTTGCAGAAACTCTATATTTCTGTCCACGCATAGATTTTGTCACCAGGGTAGCGTCGCAACCCTGAAGGTTGCGGCTAAATATCGGCATGTTTACCACGTTCACGACGTTAGCTTAGTGCGTTAGCATGCTGACCCTAATAAGCACTGGACACCACATACTGTTGAGGCTGAAGGGAATGTGACGCGTTGTTTATTAGAATTCATCCCTTTGGGTTACTGTAGTCGTATGTTTGTGGAGATCTTTCACTGGACGAGGTCACACTGGTGGTCATGCTAGATTAATAGTCAGAGGATCGCTAAAGTCAATTGGATTCTTTGCTTGGGCACCATGGAAATGTTAGTGAATGGGTGGTTGGATTTAAATCAGCATTGGTTCCAGGTTTTGGCTGTAAACTCCACATGCATGAACTTATCATTTGGACATAATGGTTACCAGACAACCAGCCGTGAGATATTGACATAGCTCACTGGGGGGAAAAAAAGCCTTCCATCCTGCAGCCTAAATTAAGCCCCACTAAAAGTAAGGTAAATCGCCTGGATCCGGAGACTTTTATGAAGCAAATATTTCAGGCACATCATTTTATCATATTATTTTTGTGTTTCTGTGCTTTTTTTTTTTGCTTGCAGCCCCGGGCTTCTAGAATTGAATACAAACCTATACTGTATATTTGGCATTAGATAAAGACTGGCATAGAATATACTGAAAGTCCATCCTTTTGTCATCTTCTTGGGAGATAAGCCATGTTGCTGATAATTACACACATTAATCTTCTGTTACCCGTCTGCTCGCTAATCAGTTTGTCAAAGTCAGCCAGGGTTTTCGTTCCAGATACCGCAGTGCCTCCAGTATACCATCTCTGTGTTCATACGTCTTGGCTTGCAGGATCTTACCAGAGGCAACCGGGAGGAAGAGCCTGCCAAGTTGAGAGGGGATTGGCACCTTCATGGGAGCGAGAGTCATAGCTGTTGCGACACTGCTTAATTTTAGCTGTACTGGCACCTTCCTCTCCTTTGTACCGGTGCCAAAAGGTGGCACGATGAGATACAAACTTACAACACTTCATCAATATGTAATTGATTAGTCTACAGTTGGGTCAGGATTTAGTTCGGGCTCTGGGCAAACAGCCTATCTATTAAGGCTACTGGTAATTTTCTTAAAGTTCAAAAGCCCACAGCCCCGTGGATATGCGATTGTTCCTACAGTTTGCTTTGTTTGAGCCGTGACATTATGTAAAAGGTCCTATTTGTTGCATTTTAATTGTCTAATTACGATTAAACAGGGCTCAGCTCAATCATCATACATATTCAGGAACATGGGAGTCCTGCAAAATATCGTTGTACATGTAGCGGCACTATTCAGTACTTTGTGACAAATATTAACTGTGTCCATCATTCCTCCCATAACATATGCAGAAATCTCTGAACATTAAAACATCATCTGAGTGTTTTATTTTAATCACATACGTTATGGCTAATTAGGAAGTGGTACTGGTGGAGAAGGAAAAGCTGCATTTTGCAGATATTCTTCAATAGCGCCATTGTTTTACCTGTATGAACATTTCTGACTTTGAACCTGCATGAACAAGACATGCATTGACAAATTGTTACGTCTGAAATTGATACGCAAACTTGCAAGCAAACAGTTGCGCATTCCCAGCATTTTTTTTGGTGCGTTTTTAACTGCAGCTCTCTGGCAGCATCCAGGACTGTGGCTCTGAAGAGCTCCGACATGTTTTATACTCTGAAGACGGTTACATGCTCAGTGGAACCATGTGGAGCCGAGGAGGGATCACTAGCAGTCTGTTTGTATTACACAATACAGCGATGTACCCACTGTTAAAATACTGATAACAGCAGCTTTAAATAAACCAACTCCAAACACGCTAGGTGCGATCACACCTTTTGTGTGTGTATATACACACACACACACACACACACACACACACACACACACACACACACACACACACGTTGTGATGGATAACAATTAACACGTACATGGAGCAGCAGTAAGCCAATTGGGGTTCAGCAAAAATAATACACCATGTACTGTAGCCCTGTGATCAGAACAAAAAAGGGAAAAGAAAATACCTTTTTTAATATTCTGCCCCTAGTTTCATTTCAAGCATTTAGATGGCAATCCCATCTAAGCAATCTAATCAAGCATGTTTATTGTGTGTCTCTCAAGGACGTGCACCATTGATGGACACACACTGGCCACTGTAACCTTTTACTAATGAAAAAGTCTAACTACGGGGTCACCCCGCATTACCTTCAACAAGGGCTTTGTATTCAAATACATGAAATGAAGCAGTGGGAGGTAAGATACATGTTGCTTTTTTTATTTGTATTTAAAAGCCACAAACAAAAGCCAAACTTGTCATGTGGTATTATCTCAATAGCCAGTCAAGTGTTGTTGTTTTTTACCACTTTCAAAATCACATTGATGTGGAGGTTACACCTGAATAATATATTTTTTTAAATAATAAAAAAAAAAGGATCATATATGAAGCCAACAATTGCCAATACCTGTATGAAGTAAAATGGTAGATTACTAGAGAGGGTGTCCAAACTTTACAGACAATATTGTGACATGATGAATATAATACTGGAGGCATTTAAATATATTTAAATATATGCTGGCATGAAGCAGGTTGTGCAGCCATGCATGTTCTAGACATCTGGTTCGTAAACTAGTACAATGAATGACGACTTGCTTTGGAGAAGATGTCAAACAATTATATTTTACCATCTAGTGATTTGCTATATTGAGTCTGCAATTGCAGGAAGGAAACAGAAACATCGGTATCCCTATTGAGCGGCTGCCTTGTATTTCAATTTGGGATGTTTACGTTGTGTTTGTGTCTAAAGCCGCTCCTTCTGGGAAATAATCAATGATGCAACAAATAGTAAATGATGATTACTGATGCTAAAAAGACGTTTGAGGAGTATCCTGTGGCAAGAAGAAAATATTAAAATCTGATTTTCATGCCTCGTGAGCACCATCGTGCAGTAATAAAAGCACACAAACTGAATTAGAAGCACTAAAGCCAAACACTTCATAAATACTGTGTCGAGACAGATGTGATTAAGTGTTCCTTGGGGTGAAATGTGTGCGATTCCTTCGTGTAACTTCCAGCTTTAAAAAGGGTCAGAACCCTGGAAGCGATTGGATTTTCTCACCCACAGCCTTTTAGATTACTCACCCGTAGCACTTTGAATACGTGATCAATAGTTCCTATTTCAAGCCCAGTGTGCAGTCACAAATGAGATGACTTTAGACTTCACGGAATCCCAGAAAATAAAAATAAAAAGACTGGCAACTGGACTCGTGACTTCACTTGGGAGTTGACCCTTTTTTGATTTGGAAATACTTGATATCTTACCCCCCAAAGCCAAAATATTTTATAAAAAAGGATGTTATTCATGATAAATTTAGGCCCTGAATCATCACAAAAAAACAACAATGCTTCTTAACCCTAGAACGCTAACATTGTGTACTTTTCACCCACACGATTGTGGTATAGGTTTATATAGTGGTAGAGGTATACATGTAGTGGTATAGGTTTATATAGTGGTAGAGGTATACATGTAGTGGTATAGGTATACATAGTGGTAGAGGTATATATGTAGTGGTATAGGTTTATATAGTGGTATAGGTATACATGTAGTGGTATAGGTATACATAGTGGTAGAGGTATATATGTAGTGGTATAGGTTTATATAGTGGTAGAGGTATACATGTAGTGGTATAGGTTTATATAGTGGTATAGGTATACATGTAGTGGTATAGGTATACATAGTGGTAGAGGTATATATGTAGTGGTAGAGGTATATATGTAGTGGTATAGGTTTATATAGTGGTAGAGGTATACATGTAGTGGTATAGGTTTATATAGTGGTAGAGGTATACATGTAGTGGTATAGGTATACATAGTGGTAGAGGTATATATGTAGTGGTAGAGGTTTATATAGTGGTAGAGGTATATATGTAGTGGTATAGGTTTATATAGTGGTAGAGGTATACATGTAGTGGTATAGGTTTATATAGTGGTATAGGTTTATATAGTGGTAGAGGTATACATGTAGTGGTATAGGTATACATAGTGGTAGAGGTATATATGTAGTGGTAGAGGTTTATATAGTGGTAGAGGTATATATGTAGTGGTATAGGTATACATAGTGGTAGAGGTATATATGTAGTGGTAGAGGTTTATATAGTGGTAGAGGTATACATGTAGTGGTATAGGTTTATATAGTGGTAGAGGTATACATGTAGTGGTATAGGTATACATAGTGGTAGAGGTATATATGTAGTGGTAGAGGTATACATGTAGTGGTATAGGTTTATATAGTGGTAGAGGTATACATGTAGTGGTATAGGTATACATAGTGGTAGAGGTATATATGAAGTGGTAGAGGTTTATATAGTGGTAGAGGTATACATGTAGTGGTATAGGTTTATATAGTGGTAGAGGTATACATGTAGTGGTATAGGTTTATATAGTGGTAGAGGTATACATGTAGTGGTAGAGGTTTATATAGTGGTAGAGGTATACATGTAGTGGTATAGGTTTATATAGTGGTAGAGGTATACATGTAGTGGTATAGGTTTATATAGTGGTAGAGGTATACATGTAGTAGTATAGGTATACATAGTGGTATAGGTATATATGTTTATATGTAGTGGTATAGGTATATATAGTGGTATATCTTTATATATAGTGTTATAGGTATATATGTTTATATGTAGTGGTATAGGTATATATAGTGGTATATGTTTATATATAGTGGTAGAGGTATATATGTAGTGGTTTAGGTATATATAGTGGTATGTTTATATGTAGTGGTATAGGTTTATATAGTGGTATAGGTATATATAGTGGTATAGGTATATATAGTGGTATATGTTTATATGTAGTGGTATAGGTATATATAGTGGTATAGGTATATATGTTTATATGTAGTAGTATAGGTTTATATAGTGGTATAGGTATATATATATATATATATATATATATATATATATATATATTGTGTATATATATATATATATATATATATATATATATATTGTGTATAAGTTTAAGGAGTAAGACTTGACCTAAGACTCTGGATTTGTAAGACTCCACTTGGGACTTGACTGCAAAGACTTAATTGAGACTTCCAAAACAGTGACTTGGTCCCATCTCTGGTATAGATACTGCCGTCATGTGCACGGCTGCTCACAAACAGCCCACCTTACTGGGTATGCACACAACAACAAGCAGAAGGCAATCCCACACACTCCTGCTACCGTTTCTGCAATTGACTAATTGACTAAGCATTATTGTGTTCGCCAACATTTCGAGGGAACCTCCTTCCCGCGAGGACATCTCGTTTATCCCCCATTGCGAATGCCAAGATTATCCCATGACTGCAGCCTGTGTAGTGCTGTGGAGAAAACGTTTGCAAGGCTTTCCGTGTCCGTGGAAAGTCCTCCTGCAGACCGTTAAACCATTAAGGAACGCTTAAGTTACAGTGCAACTTGACGTGGCTACCGCTGATGTGTGTGTGATGCTCAACAACGTCAACTTATTGTTCGAGCCGTCCTTCTCAGACTGCCGTCTTTGCGAGTCTGAACGTCTCAAATAATAGGGAGCTTCAAATAACCAGAGTCACTTCAGCACTAAACTGACGTGCACTCACTCCCCCGTCCTCTTCTATGTCTCATACCAAGTTCTGAGCCTTCTCTAAACCGGTGCGATCCGATGTCGTTCCATTCCGTTTGTGTGTGTTCCGAGTGGCACGTTCAACCCACCCCACCATGAGCTGCAGTGGGACGCTACGGCACAATGTATTTTACAGCTTTTAGTTTCATAAATGTGATCATCTCCTTTAACTTCTTCAAATCCCCTTTAAAAAAAAATAAAAAATATTGATCCGTGCTTTCGGGAAGCTTAATTAAAGTCGACATAAACACGTAATCATGAATGACGCATGAATAGGAAAATACTGCGGTAAGTGAAATTAAATATATAGGCGAAAGAAGTCAAAGCTGGTCGCTGTTTGATTTTCATAAGCGCCTAATCACTGTGGTACAGCAACAAGGTATCTAAGCAACCAATGTGAAGACAAAAGGAATATGCCGGTGTTGTCATTATGGCTCAGACGGGCACAATGTTAGAATGTGTTTTAGGTGAACAGAACATCGTCCACACGGCGGTTTTGAGCTTTCGATCTACTTTAATTTTTAAAAAAAGATTTTTTTGTGTAATGAACCGTCACTGACAAAATGCTGTCGACGTGCTAAGAGGTTAAATAAAACAATACAATGGTTATTTTTCAATTTGCAAATATCAAAATGTGCAAAGAGAAGACGCCAATCTTGTTAAAATGGAAAAAAATATGACCTTCTGTGCGAGACATGATTGAGGCACCTTTTTATAAATCACAAATTGAAATTCCTCTTTTATTGCCACGTGAATGAATTTTTTAACTAAGTTTAACTAAGTTGCTTTTCTTATGAACACATTTCTTTTTAAACTTCCTTATTCTGTTGGTGTTTTCAGGTTGAAGATAAACCAGTGCAAAGGGTTGAACCACACACTGCTACGGAGCAGGGCTCATCCATTCAATCCCTCAGAGTCTGTTTTCAGGTATTTTATATACACCGATCATAAAGAAGTCTGAAGGAAAAGGTCACTTTCTCCACACTGGGGGGTTTGAATGCATCTCCGGCCTTGTGACGGCTCTCTGGCTCCATGAAGATATCCGTCCTGGGCCACGACATGTAATGTGTGTGTAATCAACTTCTAATGCCAATATTCTGTGATTCTAATATGAAAGGAGTGATAAACAAACACTGGGCTCAAGCGTCTTCCGACAGGATGTGCTCAGTTTGTCCAGCCCGGGACTTATCGGACTCGGCTGTGTGTTAAATATTAAATTAATTAATTTGTTAGCTATGCAGGCTTTCTGATATATTCAGGGGATGGGAGTGAAATAGAAATCGGCTCACAGGGAGTTGTTTAACACAGAGCTGCATATACTTAAAACATGAATTCATCATGAAAAAGACTGACATGGATGGTTATCGTCGTGTGTCAATTTTGAAAGTTACGTGTACAATCATGTTATTTTCAGTGAATATAAAAGACGATCCTGATGATAAACACCTTAGTCCCTCCTCCCAGTCATCACGTTGCCTCGCGCCACAATCCGTCACCCTTCACGCCGAAGACGTCCCCGATAATCCGTCTGGACGCAACAGGAAGTAAATCACTCTCATATCAACAGAGTGAACATATTCCTGGAGCTGCGATCCAATGCACGGTGAAGAGGTGTGCGGAGCGAAGGTGTTTTTGCCGATACGTTCACAGCCGAATGTGACAAATGACGGTGATTTGCCTCAGGACACGATCGCTCACAATTGCCAGTTCAGATTTTTTTTTTTTTTTTTTTTTTATCTCGCTCTAGCGGGAGCATTGACAAAAGACAATTGGGCTATCAGGTATTCTGTATGACAGCGTTATAAACCTCAGCCCGGCTCAAAGTGATTTTAATGGTCTGCTCTGCATGGCAAAGAGAGGGGAAAAAAATGGCGAGATGCACAAAAAAAAAAATCTAAATAAAAGATTTGCACTGCTTAAAAGTTCTGCCAAGGAAAAAAAAAAAAAGTGCGACGAGAACGGTAATTGATGTTCGGATAAACACATTTCTGGGTTTTCAAAACAAATAAATAATAAGGATCTTCTCTGCGTTCGCGATAGAGGAAATGGAGCGAGCCAAGTAGATAAGCGACTATTTGCTTCCTCTTGTAACATTTGTCAATTTGCGTCGACTCCCAGCGTAATAACTTATATCTAGTTCATCAATAACCAGCGATTTGGAGGTTTCATTTCGCTTTGAGATGGAAGAATGTTGCACACCCAGGCTAGATTTGTAGATATTTAACGGGAAGTGATGATAGACTTACTTCTAATAGCTTTTATGAACCCCTCTCGCATTGGTTATCTCAAAGCTTTTCACACATTGGTTGTTTTTACCATAATACCTCGAGTATTATGTAAAGCGCTATACAAATATAATATATTATTATAATAAATGGTAAAGACCGCATGCTGACGGCAACGTTTAGTCCACACGTCTCAAAAATGTCTCCCTCGTTGTCCCTCAAAATTTGATTTGTCACCGCATGTGTGCAGACGACACAGCGATAATCATTCTAAGCGAATACGGCCACCACAGATTCATCGAGACTAGAAAGAAAAGAAAACAGTCGCCGCTATAAATAGCGTGCACCTTTTTCTTTCTTTTTTTGTTGAAAAAAAACTGAAAAGAAAAAGAAATAAATTCAAACACGCTGCCTCTGACCTTGGCACCGCCACCCCCGTTCACAATCCAACCCCCGAAAATACCCCCGCCAGACATCTGAGGTCATCCGCGGCTCTGACAAGTCTGCGCGCTATCTGGCAGCTGTCAGTCTTCATGTAGCCACTTGCAGGAGCCCCAGCTGGCCGGCTCGCCCTTATTTATGGGATGAAATTGAGCTGCTTCCCACTCACCTGTTCCCATGCTCTCATTGTTATTGCCTAATGTGATTGGATAGTTTGCAATAATGGAATATGATGTATTATTTATCAGGGTTGAGTTAAGCATGACTTATTGAGTGGAGTTTGTCCAGCTACCATTGACCATTGATTTTGTCATTTTTTTCCTTCTGTTCTTATCGCTTCATTTGCACACTGGTGAAAAGTCGAAGCCGCCGCTCAGGCAGACGAGACGGACCGAAAGCAAACAAATAGCAGCTTTAGGGTCATCTGCTAACGTTATTTTGATTTTTGATTTATTTTTTTTTAATCCGAGACCTCAGATTATTAGTTTCGCCACATTGGCAGCTGAGTGCGATGTCTGGAGGCCGGCGCAATTAACATACAGTTCCATCTGGCCTCTGGCCCGAGAATAAGTAGAAGGCAATTATTAAAAAAAAGAGCCTAGTGAGAGCACAAGGATGACAGTCATCTCCTCGGTGATGTTGGACACTGGAGACATTTGTAAATACTTTATTTTGTTTTTACATTTCTTCCCCAGCAGTATTATCCCAGCATACGAAGGTATTTGAAGATGTATCAATAACTGTATTTGATATGAATATAGACTCATTAGTGAGTATGCAGTAAATTTATTTTTATTAAAAAAAAGAGGCCATGTAGTCCTCATATCTTATGTAACAACTGCCCCTACATACTATATACAAAATTGACCAAACAAAAGCATTCTTGTACAATTTGTTTTTCTCAATTAATTCAATAATAAGTCATTCTTTTCATGTATTTGTTAGTGATTTGCACAAAACATTTGACCTTTGGATCACTACTGGAACCAAAACAACTTCTAAGAGTCACATGTTGCCGTATGCAGAAGTGGAGCGACATAATTATGCAAGAAAAAAAAAAAGGTAACTAAATGTCTTTTTGGGCTGAAGTCTAATGGACACAAAGAGTTCTACACTGTAATGGCAACTCTGTGAATGCTATGTAAATGTAAGTGGTCTCTTAGGTGGGCTAATCAATACCTTTATGGCTTTGGCTGGTTTACAATATTAAATGTAAGGCTTTTGTTTTGTGTGTGTGTGTGTGTGTGTGTGTGGGGGGGGGTAGTATTTCCTTCACAAGTGGTTAAGTGCTATGTGCTCAGTAAACGGTGCACCGGTCGGTAACACTTTAATGTAATAGTCAGTCGGTGGCTCTATAACGTAAAAGTTGACGAGGCTGATTCAAATAATATATCAGGACAAATCTTTGTCAATCTACTAACTCATTCTACATGTAAACGTGTGTGTGTGTGTGTGTGTGTGTGTCTTTGCACTGGACATCCGCTGACAGGAAAGGCCGCTTTGTATATGATGTCCCAGAACTGATGGGTGTTCTCCTTACAGAGCCCAGATGTCCTTAAGTACCACTGCCAGTTGACCAGTATACACATCAGATAATGTGCAGAATAAGTCCTTCTTGGGGCGGGGAGGCAGCTGCTGACTTTGTCCAATCCATGTGGTAGATATTGAGATATTTCACTGGAAAAGTGGAATCTAACGATTAATTGGGTGACCCCCCCCCCCCCCCCCCCCCCCCCCCCCCCCCCCCCCCCTGACTGATCAGAATTATCTGTTTTAATACCCTTTTTGCTGTGCCAACACATAGGAGGGGGGGGGGGGGTCTACTAATGTGTCAAAAGAAGCTCCAGTGGCAATTGACTCGCCGCTCGTGGAGTGAGGTGGAAGCGAGCGTGCTCGAGGAGCGGCGTCGCTGTGCCAAACTGATAGTGCTCTGGAGCTTTGAGGAGCCCCGGCGTGCCGCTAAAAGGTTGCCAACAAACATTCACGACACAATGTGGCTGATTTTCTCGGGGACAATATGCCACAATTGTTTGACGTCTTATTAGGTCTTCAAAATGTCTGGTTTTTACGACTGCCGTGAGACGCTCGGCTAATTAAATCGAGCTTTTTCGAGCCGTGTGCGACTACTGTGCATTGTGCATTGATGTGTCTGGGAACAAGCTGACAAATATTCAACGCTCGAATGTCTCAATAATGAAAGAAAGTTGTTGTTGTTGTTGTTTTTAACGCTATGGCTGAGCATTCTTTACGCCGCTCGGTTTTAAATCGTGTAATGAGCAACGAAATGACGCGCGCACGTCTAACAATTACATCTCTTTTGAACTTCAGTCACATGACAAATGATGGCTGTAAAAGGTCACGTTGCAGATTAATTTGAGAGGCAGGCGGTAATAGACGGATGAACATGAATTAATGTAGACGGAATATGGGCCAACGCCGTCTGTGTCTGAGATGTTTAGGTAATAAAAAAATTAGTCTCTAAAACAAAAATCGTCTTTTTTTCCGAGAACATTTAGGTTGACGGTATTATAAAACATAGCGTACTCCCACTGGCAGTGTACGTGAGACCAAAGCATCTTGATAATGTGAAAATGCTCACAGTGGAGGCTAAGGAAAGGTCACCTTGACAGAAAAGAATTAGAAAGTGACAGAAATGTCAGGAGGCGTTTTTATTAAAATGCCAATATTTTGCTGTATCAGTCTAAGCAGGTCATCAAGATAAGACCTTTACACTGTTTTGCCTTTCTGTCAAACTCTGGCATTTTCTACGAGGGGATTCATACTCATTTCATGTTGGGAAGGGAGACTTTGCCTTTCTCACAGCTAACGTTTGCCTCTTTCTCTGGAGTATCTGTGTAAGCGTGGAAACCACGACTTAATTTAACCATCACAGTGTGCAATTAATTTTGTATTGTCATTTGTTGTTGGCTGATATTTAGTTTAAAAAAATAAGAACAAATGCAATCAGGGATATGTTATTATTAATTTAATATCCCCGATATTGCTACATTGTGAACACCACATCGGCAGCAGGAGTAACGTTAGCGCTGATGCTCATCAGCTAACGTGAGCGGGTCGTATTGAGATAAATTAATGCCGTTTTTGGCAGGAAACTTGACAGACGTTTTTACTTTTTTACAAAAAAAAATACATACAATGCACATATTAGAGAGGTTGTAATGTTATCGTTTCATTTCCTAACACTAAAACTGCGACACGGTCCCAGCCGTGAGTTCTGTGATCCGTGGCCATATACTGGAGTGTAATAACCGCCGTGTTTAATTATTTAGAAGTCCATTTCATGTGTCCTGTAGGGACACTAATTGCTAGTTACTTTACACCTTCCTATGGTTAGAGTAGGCACAGGCCTGTGAGTAATATTGGAAATTCTGCAGTATCTCAAATATGTTTTTTTTCTCTAATTCAAAATGTCCCAATCACATATCCTATCAACCTATCAACATTACCCGCATATCTATACACACAAACACCCACACACAAATGCCACACAGTGAGAATGATTTAGCTTCTAGTTTAATGCAATTTTGTGTTGCTATATGAGCTGCTCTGTTTACCGAATGAGTTATTCATACATTTTATTTCCTCGCAGGTACATGGCGAAAAATTGATGGAATATGTGTCAAATCGCTCTCTGACATCTGCTCATATTCATCAGCCTCTCAGTCCTTGCATTGGTTCCTTCATTAGAGGGGTGACACACAACTCCATCAAGACTTGATATCCCCCCAGCACCTGAGCTAAATTGGATTTTAAATAAATGTCAGAGTGAGTTTTACATTCAAATTGGAGAGCGTAAATGTAAGTTTGGTATGGGGCTCGAGGCAGAAACACACAGCATGTGTAAGGTAAAGTAAAATGAGGTCCTCCATTGATTTTTTTTTGTTGCCAGATCTAAAAGAATGCCGTGGACTCGTCCGGGTAACGGGTTGGGATTTAAACGCGGTCCGTCGTTGAGGTGGTTTTGGTTTTTCCACCACGTCCTTTTAAAAAAGGTCAAAACATAATTTCAGGACATCGCTTTACTCATTGTGAAAAAAAATACCTTGATTTAAAATGACGTTAAAAAGAAAAAAAAATGTCATTGGATTTCCTGCAAGGTAGATTATTGCCAAGGACTGACCTGAGGGGACATCTTATTACTGGATTCATATAAGTATTTTTTCTTTACATTTTCTCTTCATCCTTTGGTAAACCCAACATATTCCACTGAGACATTGTTTGGGCGACACAAATACACTTCTTTGGTCAAGGATTTTATGTTCTAGCCAATGCCAGTCGACAAATGATAACTATTGCTCAATAGGGTATTCAGCAAAGTAGTTTTAATATAACCATTGCTGACATTTCTTTCAATAAGTTTAGCTTTTTCCAGTCACATGAGGAAGGTCACGCTGTGTTGTAAAAAACTAAAATATACCGTTAGAATAAAAACGGAGAGATCTTTACACGCATTGATACACTCGCCCGACTCACGAGTGGGGCCCTCTACAGAAATATTGTCTGCCGACCTCTCACGAAAGATCACTTCATTACATTTTGGAACGCACTAATTGCGCTTCTCGTTTTCTTTTAGTGTGTGTGACTGAATGTAAAAACATAAATATCATCATCTCCTTATTTTCCCAACTAATAGAAGTAACCTTTCTGATCAAAGCCTGCCGAGAAAACGCAAACAGCGAGATCAATATCTGGAGCTGCTGAGCTGATCAATGTCTCTCTGATCTGCTCTGCTGCTTTAGGTATTTTATTTTTTTCCCAGAGAAGAAGTCGCCACCTGATAGATTGACCGTCCCCACGGTGACCACCTGCTCTACAAAAACAGACCGCAGCAACACTTACAGTCCACATAGGAACACAACGCTGTATTCATATGCATTAGTTGAACAATTTATACAAATTAATACTGGTTTTATGAATCAGGATAACATGCGTGTCATGCATGTCGTACTATTTTAATTGTTAGTAATGTTGGATATATTGTAGGTAAAGTCAGAATTACCGCCACATACCACTTTTGGGCTGATTAAATGTTCCTTCCTGTTTTGCATTAACACATTTACGTTAACGCCGTTCATTCGCCGTCAAAACAAGTCATCGGTGTTCACCCCTTAATCTGCGGCGCACTCAGCACTGCTGCAGATAAACCCCTCTGAGTCCGTCACCAAGCAGCTTATCACTCACTGTGCCCTGATGTGGTCACAGCAAATACAGCAACAACAAACAAAAACATTATATATATATATATATATATATATATATATAGTAGCGTAGACCGTTAAAGGTAGGCGTTGGGCGCCAGACAGGTGAACAATAGCCCTTCTACCTAAAACAATTGGAGGATTAGCCCGGATAGTTTGCTAACCGCTACAAAAGATACACCAAACCAATAAATATTCATCCACTTTTTACTCTTAAAGATAAATGGTCAAATCAAAAGCGCTTGGGTTATACTCAATGCAATCTGGATACCCGAAATGACCATGACAGAAACACAGATACAGAGTCCGTATATCGTAATCAAACGTCCTTAATCAAAGTAATTAAACTAAATGACTCCAGAGAAATGCCAAGTGTCTTGGGTCAGAGGGGAGGTGTGAGTGTGTGGGAAGGGAGGGGTTGGTAAATCCTTTAAATCCAACATGGCTGACTGTCTGTTGATAGGAAGTTATGTCCAGTTCAGTTTGGGGGGTTGGGGAAAAGAAAGGAGAAGCCTGAAGAGTGTGCAGTTCAAGAGACTTAGCTTGATGGAGTTCCACTGTGGCCTCCATGCAGGGTCTGGTCCATGCAGGGTCAGGTCCATGCTGAAAAGGTCTGGTCCATGCAGGGTCTGGTCCATGCAGGGTCAGGTCCATGCTGAACAGTTCTGGTCCAGGATCCACTGAACAGGTCTGGTCCAGGATTAACAAGGTGATTAACTCGGCCGCTTCTTTTGCCTTGTTGCTCCATTGGAGATATATTGAAACTATTTTTAGTTGAAAAGCTTAAGGTGTCCAGAAACTGAATATTATTTAAACTTCTATTCCTTTAATCACATTCTCTCTCTCTTTCCTGCTGTCTTTGGTAGTTGATTGTGGGTTTTTTTTCCCTAGCTCACAGGTGTGCTCATTTAAACCCTCTTTGGCTCCGCCCTCTTTTGCTGTCAGGGAGAGAAAGGGCTAGTCTGTGCTTTTAATTCTCCCTTTCTGCTACAATATATATATATATATATATATATATATATATATATATATATATATATATAGTCAAGTTCAGGCCATTGCTCTGATTTGCCTTGGTTTCAAATATGTGTTACTTTTATATATGCATTTATTTAATTGAAAATAATCTGCCCAACCAGCCACGTGGGTTAAGGGGGGTGTGATCAATCAACAGATGGTTGGAACCACGAGTTGATTATCTAAATATGTTGACGAACAATTCATAGTTTATTTCCATTACCTGGTTTATATCTGCTCTAATTTGTTTGCCTATCTACGATAGTTGGCGGTGCATATTTAACCCACCCTGCACCGACGAGAAGTGAACCCTTTGTCACGTCTCACAGGCGCTTTATTCTATCAGTCCACTAACACGTGACTCTGTCTTCTTCCTGCAGTTGGATGCTTTTGATTGGCAGCTTTATTAGATACAATAGAATGTTTCCCATTGTCATCGTCATTTATTGCATATCTAATAATGTATTGAGAAGGACTCCAGTCGGTAATCCTGATGTTGAATGTATTTGGCTGATAATTGATTTGTGATTAAATAACATGTAAATAACTGTATGGCCAAAAAGGACATTCTTACACAGTAGTTATGCTCATGCTAACTAAACTAAGCATCACTTCCTGTGCAAAGCATTGTTTTCAAGAAAGACAGTGGAAACAAAGAGAGCAGTCACAACTCATAATATTTTATATTTAAGTGTGCCATTGTTAGGTTTGTAAACTGTAATAGTCTGATTGTCCATTTTTTTCCAACACATCACTTCTTCTTCTATGTAATATGTGTGTGTGAGAGGTTATAATACCAATGCATTATGAGCAGCTCCCTCCCTATAATTGCACAAGCGTCATTATTGTTAACACACACTATCGACTGTTTCAGCATGCAACACACAAAGAGAGGAAGAAATAAAGCATTTACTCACGCGTTGTTTTCCTATCCATATACCTTTTTATAATGAAGACCAATTACAGAGTTGCAGGCTGGCGGTGGCAGGATGAATACATTCTGACATGCCTCATAGCACCGGGGTAATTAGCTGAGGAAAAAGGGCTCCGTGTATGTTTCGACTGCGAGGGGGGAATTGGCACCGACCTTTTGGAAAGCAGGTATGAGATTGGCAACAGTCGCTAGAGAAAATGTTTCCCAGAGGGCAAAATAGCTGGCGGCATCTGGAGCCACCGGCAAGACACTTTTGAAAAGCAATGGTACCACGAGAAAAAGAAGGGAAAAAAAGGTCATTTTGGCCTCCTGGCAGAGTCGCTCGCAGTTAATGGGGCTGTGTCCAGAGGTTTTGATTGAACTTTTCCATATAATTAAGTGGGTTGATTGGAAATACAGTAAAAGCTGTTGTTTCACAAAGCAACCAAAGGGGATGTTTGGAGTCCATCCGTCCATTAGATACAGAGGAGAGAGGATGGGCGCACCACGGACAGGACGCCAGTCAATCACACGGCTAACAAGTAAAGACGGGAAGAAATAAAAAAATAAAAAGACATTCACGCTCACATTCACACCTTCGGGCAAATTAGACTCACCAATTAACCTAACCGGCATGTCCTTGGTCTGGGGGGAGGAAGTCAAAGCACCCGGAGTAAAAGAAAAGAAAAACAAAGAGACACATGCAAACATTTGGAGATTGAAAAACAAAAAGAAAGAGATCCAACCAAATGTGCCATCTAAAAAAGAAATATGTCGAGCATTAAGGACACAGATACAGTTCAATTCACAATGAATGATTGGTGTGTTTTAGGTATTGGTTTTGGAGGCATAAATATAATGTAGACATACGCATTAACAATGCAATTAAGAGAAATGATAAGTACATTGTCTATACCAAATAAAACTATCAGTTCCGTTGTGCATTGGAGCAGAAATGGTACCAAAAAAAAAAAAAAGGCCCTGTGGAGAAATAAACTCATCACTAAATCAATTCCTCGACGTGACCAAAAGCCCAACAATGTGACACTCCCCGAAAAGGATCATCGATCAATTCTATGCAGAGGAAATGTTTTATTGACTTTAAATGGTTTATCCAGAGGGAGGGGTGAGGGGGCAGCGTGAGACATAGACTCACTAATACAGCTTTAACATACCCATCATTGGATGCACTCTGATAGAGCATCACATACTACAAGTAGACGTTAGCTACAGTAGCATTGGGGCGGGGGGGGGCGGAGCCTATTTTGAATGGACGTCAACGTGAGCATTCAGTTTTTCTATAAATAGTGCATCAGTCGCACAATGTGAGCTGGGAGCTCCAGTCACCCTGTCACCACCCTGTCACCACCCTGTCACCCTGCACTGGATAAAGTGCTGTAATGGATGGATGGATCTTTCTCTGGGCACCCCCCCCCCCCAAACAATAACATAAATCAGTATGAAACCATAAAAAAAAAGTGATTTTTGTGTATTTATGGTGATGCTACAATCTCCTATCTTCAGACGCCGACTGCAGTTTCTTTTCTTTCTTGTGTCGCTATGATGAGATCCATTGATTTAGTGTGATAGTGACAGTGGTGATGTGATCTTATGAAATGAAAGTCATCGTGTTTGAAAAGATACATTTCAAAAAGTCAATAAGACAACATGTGGACTGTGCTACCTTTTGATGGGGTCCATAAAGTTATGTTGTTATAACAAGATAAACATTTTAGTGACTGAATACTTTGATATGTAGTTTCTTATTGCCTTTAATATGAAAAGTATCTTGTTAAAAATGTCAACAATGTGAATGATAGAGAATATGAGAGTAAGTGAGCCAATATAAAGCAATAAAAGAATAAACTTGACAGACAGAATGGTACTTTAGCCCACGGCCCACTTGACCCTGCAGCATGAGACCACATGGCACGGTCCAGAAGATGGATTATACCATCTTTCATCACGCGCACCACAATGTGACCCTTTTTATTATACGCCTTTTTCCATATTAAATTAGAAATGACATCCTGTTAATTTGTGGATGGAGCATATTAAATGAAACCTTGAAACCATGAAGTATAGAGGTTGAGACCAAGAGATATCGCCGTATTTAATTTGGCGAGCCAGTGACCTGCCTGGGAAATGAATTAGGACTTTTAAGTCAGCGGTGAGTGTGTAATTGTGTTTCCGTGATACGTTATCAATCAGTAAACTGACGTAAAAAATGTGATGATTATGTATTTTCTTATTATTATGACAAATTATCGATGGGATTGTTACAGAAATATATAAGCCTGTTAAATATATGAAACAAATACTTTACAAACACATCGATCACTGGGTTTTTTGGGGGGATTTTTAAAAAAACTTCCATGACATTAATTGCAATAATTACTTATCTTTTACACGAAATAGCAATTGTTATCGCCAGCTGATTGTGAACGAGGCCCAGCTGGTTGACCGTGCTGTTTGCAGCTTTTTTTGTAATGAGAACCTGTTGCACATAAAAAAAAAAGAAGCATTGTGGGTACTTGCATACCACGTGTTGGATATTTAATGTTTATTCCGAGCTACGGAATTACTCAGCCAACGAACACCAACTGGAGAGTGACAGCTACTTGGTTGTCATTTTATTTTTTTTGCATTGCAGACTTGGCACAAAATTGTAAATGGCAGCGCTACTTGAAGCCAGCGAAGAGGGACAAGGACGGTACAGTAAATGTTAGATTCGGGATGGGACAGGCACTGTTACTGTCAGATAAGCGGAGAGCCCGAAACCGTGGCGCGCGAGCAAATCCACCGGGAAAAGCCTGCATGTCAGTAAGGTGGAGAGAAAAGAAAAATAATAAAAAAGAATTGGGAACAACGAAAGGAGGAAAAAGCAGACAAGCCTTCGACAGAATGACGGGCAATGAATGGCGGCTGGATAACAAAAAGGCTTGTCAAGGACTGTATTTGATTTAATACAAATGTTTCTTTTTTTTCCACCGGGGAAATTTGCACTGAAATAACACGGCGGGTATTTTTATTTTATTTTTTTTGGTACTATTTTGATTTATTTGTCCTTTTGTCCGTTCCCTCAAGAATCGTCAACGCCACCGACTCTGATGGTGCTGACCGGGCTTCATAGGTCTGTTGACCGGCTAGCAGACAAGTAAACATCGGCAGCATTA
Source organism: Cyclopterus lumpus (assembly GCF_009769545.1). Lineage (NCBI taxonomy): Eukaryota > Metazoa > Chordata > Actinopteri > Perciformes > Cyclopteridae > Cyclopterus > Cyclopterus lumpus. The sequence continues at coordinate 3,121,003 of NC_046985.1, read as the reverse complement.
TCAAAGGCCTCAGCTTGCCCCCCCCCCGCCGCCCCGCTCCTCTCCATCAAGCCTCCGCTCGGCTAATGCCTGCATCTGTAATGTCCCAGAGGCGGCCTTATCTCCCCCGGCCACTTGGATTCGTTGCCAACCTCCAGTTCGTCTGCGAAAGCTTCTGATCTGAAGACAAGCGAGTCTGCGGTGTGCCAAGGCGGGCAGCGACCTCCCAGCCACCAACGCTCATCTCACCCCCCTGCTCGCCAACAGCTCCCCCAGCACACACACCCCCCCCCCCCACACCCAGACTGTGGGAACAAATAAAAGGCTCTTTTCTGCTGCGTGTTGTCACGACGCTGTTGAGGTTGGGCTTTATTACCACCTTTAGTTAACATGGAGCTCATAAACAGGTCCCACGCCTTCTTTTATTATTATTCTCTCGCTCTCAGAAAGACTAAAATAGCTGCATCTGAAGTGCAATATAGCTGGATGTGTTAATATGTAAATGTGAAAAAAACAAAACTTTTCATTAAGAGCTTCATTGTTTGATCTAGAAAATGGAAGAAAAGAGTAAACAAAAATCTGACTGCAAATTCCCACATCCCAAGATGGTGACTTCTGACCTATACTGTTCTATTATCTCTCTCTCTATATATAGAGGTAGATATCTCTATATATAAATAAATGCAGATATAGATCTTAAGGTTATACTGATATAAAGAAGAGCTTTCTCAATGCAAGCCACTCTGGGCAAATGAAAAGTTCAAAGTACACATATGATTAATGTTCAACAGCAAGAAAGAGTCTGGCACTGTGCCATGAAACCACCCTACAAAAAAACACATTGTGTGGTTTTATCACTCTTGTTTGTGTATGTATTACAATACATTACGATAAATACGAGTCACAGGGGTTAGCCGTCTCCCCATTTCCAGTCTCCATGCTACGCTACGCTAAGCTAACCACGTAATTGCTTTTTACAGCCCGGTTTTTGCAGCAGTTCAATGGTAACGGTCTGGAAATGGGGGACGTGTAAATGAAAGATGATTAAAGTCCTCTCCGAGTATGATGTGTAACTCATTTGCATACCCTCTTATACTTACCCACAGAGACGTCGCTTAATATTAAGATTTCACCAGCGTACAACAGCACATATCTTAATCATGCCGGAGAAGCCGCTGATCTCGGTGTATTGAGGCCGCAGGGGGGGGTCAAAGGTCAACCCGGCGGCTTTTGACTTACAGCCTTTGTATTCCTCGAAAAGTCGTGTTTTTGGTATGAATTATATTTACTTACCCAGATACCGTGAAATTATTATACAAACAAAAAGTAATTGTACAAGTAAGTAAAAAAAAGAAAGTCAGACGCAGAGGGAGAGAGAGTCAGAGTAAAAAAAGCTGACAATCTTTTGTTTTAAATTGCCCTTCTCAAATATTAAATCAATGTGCAATTATTGACTAGCATATGAAATGAATGTCATTCAGCATCCAGTCGGGTGGTCTTTGATAGCTACAGGGTCCCATTACTTATTCATACACTTATGAATGCAGTCGTCGGTGCTGCTTTACAGAGGCGCCGCCGAAAATAAGAGGAGATTTTTTATTTTTTTTTTACGTTTCTCGGACCGACAATAACGTCAGAGTTCATGGCGAACACGACGAACACGAGCTGACCCCGTTAGCCGGAGTTTCCCCCAATTACTGCGCGGTGATAACTGTTGAAACACAACACGAGGCGATCGCTGTCATCCTGATCCCTCCCCTCCCCCGTCCGGTTTAATTAACATTACGGCCCTCTGCAGTCAGAAAGCCTGGTACGAGCTTCATGGGTGCAGATTGTTTATTTTTTTAAATAAATCCTCTCCGCAGAAGGTTATGAGTTATGAGGTAACAAGGCGCGTCGGTCGGGCCGTGCACAATAGCACAGGATGCCCGATCAAACACGCCCTCCTCTGATCCATTAACCCTGGAAAAACGGCGTGATAGATAGCGCCGAACGACGGCTACGTGGGAAGACATGGAAACGGGGGAGGGGGGAAGCAGAGCGGACTGACAAGCCAAAGCATACTGAATAATGTACATTCACACCCAGGTGAACCTCGCCAGGTGTCATTTTTCATCTGCAGGTGTTACGACGTCCTTTTCCAGACGATAAAACCCGTTATGCTTCGTGAGAGACGTCCTCTCATTAACAACCTTTTTTTTTTTTTTTTTTTCTCCATCCCGGTACATTCTTTGAAGGCTGATGTCAATATATTGGGAGTGAGGCAGCCTCTAGCCGATATAATCAGTTTGATCGTGAATATAATATAAAGGATTACAAAGAGAAAGTAGTTTCATAAAAAGACAAGAAGAAGTCGCGGAAATATCTCACACAGTGAATCTCAGACGAGTTAAATCCCGCCCTAATACCGCCGGATCACATGCAATATATCTGTGGAGTTGGGGGCCATTAATAATCGAAATGTGACGCTATGGAAACCAACGTGTATAATAATGCCAGTTGAATGTGATTAAGGAAAATGTTTACGCATATTTGTTGAAAATTTGACGTTTTATTCTTTTAATATGTTAATGTTGGAATACAGTATTGAAAATAACTCAGAGTTATATTATAATTAATATTGGATTTTTATTCATGAAATCTCCACGGGGGGTGCGCGTTAACCAGACACATGATGCACATGCAGCGTGTGTCTTGGGGTTTCCCCCCACCCCACATTTATTTATTTAGTTATTACTATATAGATATATTTGCTTAAAGCATCATGAATTCAAGGTTCAACTGAATGAATCTCCTTTAGTGCACTAAATTCAACCGTCCCCGTGATTATGATCTCATAACGTTAATTCCAACGTTGGCTTCCACCACCTGAAAATGCATCATCCTTAGACACACACACACACACACACACGTCATAAAATATATCAATAACACATCAGTCTGAATTTGAGCTGCTTGATGTAGCAGAAATTCATCAAAGTCAGCAAACAGGAGAGGACACAGACTGTTTTTCAAATTGCCAAGGATCTGTTCAATGAGCCGTACTCACAGAGTGATTTATCCTCTCGTTTCTCGGGGCGACTTTTACATTTTTGTGACCGCCGCGACACTTTCGGTGTAAAAAAAAGTCGTATCCGACGGGCGCTGACGCCGTAAATAAGGAGGACGCCCAAAGTGATAATGTGCATTATCGTAGATGAACTACCCCGCGACAGAATGTTTGAGACCAAAAAAAGTGGTAGTCACGTGACGCTGAGCGGGAATTAAAATAAAATATCTACGTTGCATTTATGAAAATGATAGGCAGGCAATGAAAAAGGAAAATGATTGCGTTCAAAAATAAATATATATATATATATATATATATATATATATATATCCCCGTGCAGATGGTTCACTTATTTATGTGCGAGACCACTTGTATTTTCTTCTTTTTTTTTTATATCCCTCTATCTTTCACAAAAGTGAGATCTGAGTTTCAGAGGTCAGCGCGTTCATGAACAGCTTGACATATATAAAACTGCAAAAGAAACATCCAGAACAATAAACAACTCCGTCTCTCGGAATAAAAGGCCATTAAGAACACAAGCCGGGGCCTTGAATAAGGAGCTAAGTCCGTCCCCCGACCGTCTGCTCCCTAATGGGTTCTGCTTTGTGGATCTTTTTCCGAATTAAAATAAAGATGTCAGCGTTGCACAATGGAAAACCTATGCTGTACTTTTTGTACGAGTGTGTACGCGCGGGTGTGTGTGTGTGTGTGTGTGTGAGCCTGTTCGGAGCAGTGCTTTTAATCAGTGTTATGGATAGTTTTAATTTGGCAATGCTTAATATTCCTGCTCCCATTGCACTCAGATAGTGTTTAAGCTGCAGAATTGAATTTCTTTTAAAATGAATCACCGCGGAGTGCACCGTGCACCAGCAGCACGGATGATTCAAGTTGAAAAATAACAGGGTTTTCTACCACTACCACCACCACCACCTCCCCTCCTCCCTCTGCCAAAAGGAGGATGGATAAGCTGCTGCTGAAAAGAGTTCACACATCACACAGACAACGATGATTACTGAGAAATATCTACCTCGCGTACTATAAAAAGCACCACAATGCCTCATATAGGGGATTAACATTGCTTTTTGGGAGCAGTTGTGTTGAGGCCCCCACACGACCAAAAACCACCGGAGTGACGACAATTAGTCAGGGGGCCGATTTAAAATTTAATTTCTCTGAATGTCAGTTGAAGATCATTTAATTGTCGCGGGTGAAGCAACACGTAAGCGCCTTTTATCCCTCGGTGTCAACCCGGTGGCATCGCGCGTTTTTATTATTAGCGGCTGTGAAATAATCGCCGAGCTTCGAGCCATCCTTTTTTTTTTTTTTTTAAAGTTCAAATCCAAGATGCATCCAGAAGTTCTGATCGTTAAAGCCGCGACTGATCACCTTTATTCATCGCGTCGAGTTTGGCGGTCCCTCTGGACAAATGCGGTAGTGTTTCCGAGCAACAGATTCTCTTATTTTACAGTCAGCCCCTGCTCCGTACTGGTTCTCCCTTCCCCTCCAGTGGACCCAGCGGTACTGGTTCTGGTTCTCCCTTCCCCTCCAGCGGACCCAGCGGTACTGGTTCTGGTTCTCCCTTCCCCTCCCACAGACCCAGCGTTACTGGTTCTGGTTCTCCCTTCCCCTCCAGCGGACCCAGCGGTACTGGTTCTGGTTCTCCCTTCCCCTCCAGTGTACCCAGCGGTACTGGTTCTGGTTCTCCCTTCCCCTCCAGCGGACCCAGCAGTACTGGTTCTGGTTCTCCCTTCCCCTCCAGTGGACCCAGCAGTACTGGTTCTGGTTCTGGAAGACGATGATTCATGTCCGTGTTTTTCTGTCCTTGTCTGATTGTTGCCGTTATGTAATCTTTATTTATTTGTATCTTTTCGTTGTCTAGTAATGTGAGTTAATGTGTAACTTTAAAAAACGTCAACTCAAATGATTGAAAGCAAAGAGACCGCCGTCTGTCTGGTGGTCTTGTTGACGCACGTCGCTCCTATAGAAGCATCAATCATCACGCTGTGGGCGGACGGCAACACAGAATATACTTTTCAAAACGCTGCTCATCGTTTAATGAGTCATGGATGTCGGGAAAAGAATGTGAAAGAAGCGACGTGAAAGCGTACCTTCGTTTCGTGTATTTTTGAACCTCGCCGCTCTCCTTACTTTCACACCTGCACGGTCACTTCCTGTGGGAGGCGGCGGCATCCTGTGCACCTGCGAACCGACTCTCACGTCGCACACACACACGTAAAAATAACTGTGCTAATTGATTCTTTTTTTTGCAATCAATTTAATTAAAGTTATACTTCTTTTATTCACTCCTTATTTTTGGACTGTAGCTTAGATGACATAACATACATCCGCCGAGGGGCAATATTCTTTCTTCTGCCATCAACATGTTTTCAAAATTGGGTAACTTTTTACATTTTGGGTAAGGTAGTTAAAAAGAATTTAAAAAGTGTGTGTGTGTGTTGGTGACTTGAGAGAGAGTGGAGGCTTGCTAAGCTAAAGCAACGTTACAGAGTCATCCATTCAATAGCTCCACAAAATTTTCATTTTTTAAAGCGAAAATAGCCGAAATCTGTTAATTGGCTTCTCCTTTTTTGAATATAATAGTAATTTATGAAAGCAAACTACATATTTAGTTTTTACCTTGGGTTCTGGGCAATTGTGTTGAGCAAATGATTGTTAGCTTTATCAACCCCATGGTTACAAAAATAAACTTTTCCTGCAGAAAGTGTATATATATATATATATATATATATATATATATATATATATGGTTGGATTGATACAGTAGATAGTGAGATAGATAAATAGAAAAGATATATAGTGAGTTAGCGAGATTGATAGAAAGAGATAAGACAGGTTTAATAAGGCCTGGGAACACTGCAGCGTTTGATATGTTACATTTATTAAGAGTGCCGGCACTCTTCCACATCCCGGCTGGAATATGGAAAACCATGAACTTAACATTTTCTTCGGATCACCCTGACACTGCCTACTGTACTGTGTTGTGTCTTGGTAATTGAACAAATAATTGGAAGGAGTCGGCTGCAGCGGACGGAGGGGAAACATCATCGGCTGGGCGAGAGAGAGAGAGAGAGAGGGGGAGAGAGAGGGAGGGAGAGAGAGAGGGAGAGAGAGAGAGAGAGAGGGAGAGTGAGAGGGAGGGAGAGAGAGAGGGAGAGAGGGAGAGGGAGAGAGAGAGAGAGAGAGAGTGCTTTGACAACGATCTGACAGCGGATGGATAAAACATCTCGCTCGCTCTCCAGCCCTTCATTATTAAACCTGTCAGCTGACGCCTCTCTCCCTCTCTTCTCTCTGCCCGTTATGTATGTTGATAGCCGGCACATTAAACGTTGCCCTGCCCCCGCTCGCCACTCTTTTTTTTTTTTTTTTTTTTTGTGAAAAATAAAATAAATGAAAGCATTCCTCTCATCTGCCTGCTCACCGTCATTTTAATTAGCGGTGGCCGATGCAGCCCATAACTCTCCCCCATCCCAAAACTGGAACCGTCATTTGTAACAAACAGCAAACAATATTATTGCGGGAGCCAAATAAATATACATCTGCTCAGGTAGTAAACACAAGAGACACAATGGCGTGAGGCGGGCGCTATTATTCGCTATTACATAATGCGATACATAATCGCTATTATTCATACCGCCATTGGAGCCGCTTGCGTTATTATATTTATACAAGGTGTACTTCAAAAGGAGACACGTTGAACCGGTTCCACGTGCATCTTCACGAGGTATGTGAGGAATGTTTATCGCGGTTTGCTTAAATGTTATTCATACAATGCATAAAGCATCCATCCCCTGGATGCTTTATGCATTGTATGAATGGACGTTGTGTGGTTGTCAGGCGGCGTCAAACCTCTTCAAACATCTGCAGGGTTTCCGTGACAATAAGGCTGTCACTTAGGGGACGCGTGTGAAAGAAGGTCAGGTGCATCCGCCTCCTCCGATAATCTCAACTGATTCTTTCCGAAAGGCTAATGGATGGCATCTAATTTGCATGTGAAATGATCGCGAAGTCTCCGGTGATTCTACGATGATTCTCAATCTGATTTTAGTGGCGATGGAATTGCAGAGGAGCTGGATATCCAGTCTGTGTGTGTGTGTGTGTGTGCGTGTGTGTGTGTGTGGAGCAGGCAGTAAAACATCAACAAATGTTTTTGTTTTTTTCTTTCTTTGGCAACTAGATAAGCATTTTAATCATGCATCAGATTTCTTGGCCCCCTCTCTTCTACCTGCACTCACGGAGCGAGAGGCCTCCCATTCCATCGGGATTCATCTTTTCATTTTTTGCTTTTTCTTTTTGGCTCCGCTCTCTCTCTCTCTCTCTCTCTCTCTCTCTCTCTCTCTCTCTCTCTCTCTCTCTCTCTCTCCCAACAATAAAACAAATGCGGGTTAGATAAACACACTCAAAAAAAAAAAAAAAAAGCATGCCTCATATGCACGCTGTGTTTTAGTTGTTTTTTGTTAGCAGCGCACACAAGGACGTCGTCACATTCTGTGGGAGTTGTTCAGGCAGGTTGAGGCCGCATTAATGCGTCATATTTTCTAACGATCATGCGTTTAGAATGTCACTTTTCTTCTTTTTTTACATCTGCAAAGAAAGTGTAGTTTTCAAGTACCTCAAATATACAGTTATGAGTACATGTACTAGTTACTAGTAACTGCATTAGTTACTTCTGCATATACACTGCTGGCATTTCTTAATATTGATCAATAACGCTGTTATTATCCAGGGAAATGAACCTGACTTATTTAATAATTGTATGACCATTGTATCAGAAGGGTCTTTTTTTTGTATATGTCTCTTCCTGAAGGTTTAGTAGAATCCATATATATTTTTGCAAAATGGTGCATGTACCTGTTGCTGTTGTTGCTGTTGTACACAAATCATCATAATGCAATTTTTGAGATATTCCGTTCTCGAGCTCGTTTTCCACACGGCTCATTTGTGGAGTGCATCCCGGCCGGTGTAATAAGAGGTATGATGGAGCCAAATCATGATGAGCGAGATTGCATGAATCATCGAGCAATTGGGTGCCAGACTGGTTGTAATCAACTGGGAGACGGCGAGTTGTTCGCCGCAGAACTGGGAGAAGGAACTGGAAGCACTTATGCAAATCATCTCTTTATGTTTCCGCATTGAGGTCCAGTAATTACAGAATGATTCGCTGTTTGGAAAAAACATTTCCTCAGTGCCCGTGTTCATATTTATACAGCGCGGAGGACTCACACCATCCACCTTTACCCATATTATTGATGTGTTGCATACGTTGGTTTCATGGAGCTTCCTTTTACATAGATGCAGTGAATTTGAGCTTGTATATGTTTAGGGCTTTTATTGTGAAAGGTAGGATCGTTGTGTCTGTTGTTTTGGATATGTATATATACATCTCTAGAAGCCAATTTTTAAAATATAGTTTTACAAACTCTTTTTGCTGTGAGAAAGAAACAGATATTTTTTCAGGTTGTGCGGAACATAATGGGGAGGGTACTTCAAGTAGCCTTCTATCTCTTCTTACCATTCATCTAATTACAAATATTACCTGCCTGCTAAAAGCCATTCGACATCCAGGTACAAGATAAATGCCCACTCCAACTATTTCTAGTATCACATTTTCTTTCATAAACATACACAACAGAAATTCAAAGACTGTTTCTGAGAAAAGATTTCTGAGAATCCAAAATGACTCTTTAAGGAAGAAGACAAACTACCTCGAGCCAGCGGCCGCCTTCTTTAGGGGAAATGTCAGCATGTTAGATGCAAGTTTAACATGAATAAATGTCTATAAATATAAACAATCAAATACCTTTTGCCTCAATAATACACTTCCTCACACCTCACTCTGTTCTCATGCCATCACGCGTCCTGAATCGAGAAGCACATTCTGAATCGAATCGTGAGATATGGAAAGATTCACGCGGCGATGCCGTGAATAAAGAACACAGAACGGGGACAGGTGGAGGCCATGTTTCGTACCATCGGGGCTCCATAGCACAAGGAAACGGGCATAACTTTATGCATTCTGTGCATAAACATCCACATGGGTAATGCTTTCGCTGATGCCGTGAAGAAACACCATGTTCCACCCCCGTGGCACGTCATTAAAGGGACACCTTACTCTCCTTTAATGGGAACCCGAGCAACCTGACACACATCCACATTATAATGAATAGAGAGGGCCATTCATCTCCTGCAGGAGCAGCGGTTACATCTCCAAAAAAAGTGCTGATCGGACGCTTTTCCCTGAAAACGATGCTCTGTTAGCGGCGGCCGCGTAATGGCTTTCTTAAGCGCGTCCATTCGTTTTTCGGCAAGTGGTTTAATACATCACCGCGTTCCGAGACGCGTGCCGTCGATGTCTTGTTAGCGGAGGCCTCGTTTACCTTTATTTAAATATCGAGGATCTTTCAAACCGAGGGGGGGGGGGGGGACAATTCGTCCGCTGGCTTTCCATTAACCGACCAGATCAATTATTACTATTTTAATCTATTTTATTCTTACGTGGCTGCAACGGCAGAGTGAAATATAAACTTCACCATCAAGTAATATGTAAATACAATGAACTTAAATGTCTTTTTTTGTAAAAGTTTTCCGTGGCTGGTTTGTTGGTTGGCTGCCAATAGTTTGGTTTTATTAGCCATGTATTCAATTCTATTAATCTCCATATTCTTCCCCATGCAAAGTGCCTGGCGTCAAACAAAAGGTTCCTCTGGTCCCCTGAGAGCTGCATGAACTAATGTTTTATTTTGGTCCCGTGGACTCTTCACACCATTGATTTATGCAATTTATCTTCTAATGAGTCAATTAAATTCAGATTACAAAAGGGCTATCAAGTTTAATTAATCTATAATGGATAGTTGTCCCACGTCATTTGAAACTGTATTGAATGGACTCCGACTTCACGGACACCGTGCTGTGAACGTGTTTCAATGGGGAAAGAAATAGATCACAACCGAGGGGAACATTTAAACCAAAAAAACAGGACAGTCTTGCTCATTAAAAGTAACTGAAGCACATGCGGGATTATTCATTTGATATATTGTCTAAATGGTGACACCGATTAACACGAGCCAGCGTAATATATAGTAATATATCAATCTTAAAGGGACAGTACCAGTTTTCTTTTTAAATAGTTAAAAAAAAAAAAATGTTTTCTATGTATGTATCCATAGTCAGTGTATTTGATATAGTAGAGGCACACCTCACCCCCCAGTTTGGAGAATGTCCCCACCCAGACCATCCCTCTCAGACCGGGTCTTGTAGTTTTGGCCCGCCTATTTTAGGGGTCTACGCAACTTCAGAGCAGTTTGTGCACAAGGTTTATTATTATTATTAATAATTCAGATCGTGGGATTCTAAACCTGGATCAGACGTGAAGCATTTGCGATGCACTCCCCGTATAGAAACTTGAGAATAAGCAGCAGCGCTTCATCTGATCCGCAATCCCAAAGTTTTTTTTGCACGATTCAGCACAACCTCACATCAAGTATTTCTCTCTCTCTCTCTCTCTTTGCAGAATGAATGACTCGACATGGTTCTGCACGGTCAGGCTGCGCGTGGAGTAATATTTCAACGTGAGCCACAAGCACACGGAGACGGGGGGGAGAAGCAGCAGCATAATTGGCAGAAAAGTCGCTTCGTTTTTCGCTCGCTTCGCTTTAGTCGTAGGAAACGGGGTTTTTTTTGTTTCTTAATGTGCCGCTAAGAAAAGGAAGTTACTCCACGTCGCTGCAGCTGAACAGTTCAAGGACGCTTGTACTTGAGAGCATCGGTGTAAACAATGTAAACAAATGTTAGTTTGCCGAGAAAAACATTGTCTCGTTGAACGGAAATAAAAGAGAATAAACAGCAAGTAGCATTGATCGTGTTCAAATCTCTTTCTCCCAACAAATACCTTTTCACGAGTTGTGTGTATTTCACGTTCAGTCCTATATTCATACACGTCATTCATCGGGAGGAAACCAGACACTAGCTGCACTCTCGTGAAAAAAACATTTCACAATTAGCTGGGTCGGCGTGACCCTGAGCACCACTTAAAGATTCATGAATTCAAAAATAACCAGGAGTACTATGGTGATTCCTGCCAGCTCTCCATTAGCTTGGCTCTGGAAAAGGAGAGCTACTGCTGACTGTATTATTATTATTTTTTGACGGATGCCCTTTCGTTTATTGAAGTTGTCTATGACAGGAAACACATGGGGGTGGGCAGCAATCACTACCTCTTTCTTGGGTCAATTCCCTTCCAAATTCAATACTCTGACAGAATTTGGATACGCGCAAAATGAGATGGATGCTCCTGACGACTCCCCCCCCCCCCCATGCGTTTATACCGCGTCAATACTCATGTTCTTTTTGTTAAACAAAAACCCTAGTTGGTAATGAAGATCTAGGCATACTGCATGCTCTTTCACTAGTAGTTTGTACAGATTTATTTACTTAAATATATTTTTTTAGAAATATATATATTTGTTATAAATATATATATATTTATATTAATATATATATTAATATATTTATGCATATAAATATTTTTATTCATATATAATGTATTTATATATAATTTATTTATATATATATACATATATTAGAAATCTACAGGTTAGAGGTGAACTGTCTCTTTAATTAACTTCCTTTTCATGCTCATCTGATGACCTCATTTTTAAGGCATATGCAAAAAAAAACCAAACCCTCAGTAGAGATGATCGGCAAGGGCAATGGGGAAAGATACCGCTCCTTATGTAAAATGACCAATCATTCATTATGCATAAACCCTCGACAAGCTATTTTATTTTTAGAAACTCCTGAAATCTGTAAAGTGCGACCTTTTGTACAGTACCGAGAAAAACACGGCGCGCCACGTGGTGTTTATGACACTCTTAACTCACGGGGGTGTGACAGCTGAGCCAATAAACACCTGTGCATCCATTTGTCAGCGAGTCGTTGTGTTGACTTAATGCGGCTGTAATTATATTCTAACTGCGATGTATCGCTGCTGTAAAATACGTCTCGTCAGATTAACACGCGAATGGTTATGGATCTGGTTTTTCTTTCTTGGCTTCTCGTTACATATGCAAGGGCTTTTTTTTCTTCTTTTCTTTACTTTTGTATAATATATATATATATATATATATATATATATATATATATATATATATATATATATTAAATTAAAGACCATCTGTTCATTTTTTTACTGTGCATGAGGAGACATTCTCTTACTCTGCCTTTTTACGTCATCCATCATCCAATCATTAAACGCCATTGAACCTCCGTCTTTGCTGACCTCCCGCCGACGGTTGTAAATCTGTGCTGATGATGATGATGATGATGGTGATGATGATGATGAGGATGAGGGCCGACCAGAAATCAAGGACCCACAGATCAGAGACCGGCAATTAAATCAGCAATTTAAGTCAGATTGTGCGCTTGTGTGTGGTCAATATTCAGTTATACATATACAGTATATATATATAAATATGAATATTAGTATTTGGTTGAATTAAAATTGAGGATTATGTGCCAGGTTAATTTTTTTAACATTTTAAAATATTTGGCCGAAGGCAACAGAGTGCCTAAACCTATAAATTAATATATGAATCGTGCCTTAGCAACAATTTTTTTATTTTTTTTACAAAGGTGACTAAAAACTAATGAATTATGTATTCAGGGTACATGTTGCCCGAAACTTTCAGCATCAATATTTTGGGACTTTTGCAGGGACGTTCAATGAATAATGTCACTATATTGAATAAAAGTATTATACATTTTTCTGAGCAGTATGTTCATACACTGTATGTTTACAGTTTCCATTACTTTGAAATCCCCACTGATGATATCACCGGCAGGTAAGTTTTAGCTGCTCACGGCTCAGAAACTATTCTTTCATGGTAATAAGTAGAGAGGTATATAAATATACAACACCTCACGACATCTGCTGTTAAGCCGTATCGACAGTTAACAAAAAAAAGAAGGTAAAGTTTAACCGGTAAGCAGCTTAATCGCGGAGGAAATAGAATAATCACCTACAAACACATTAGTGCCCCCGTATATTCCTCTCACTAATGGATCCAGACAGCTTGAATGAGGATAGATATGCCAATCAACCCCGACTCACTCACAATGATTGATGACTGTCATTCTTCTTTCTTTTCCTCACGGGTAAATCTACCTGAGGGGGTCTAAGCAAGTCCCCGCGGCTCCACACTACAAGTTGAGTCTGTAGCTTTGCTTTTAATTTAGTCATATTTATATATTTACACATTATTCAACTGTTTTTTTTACCCCTCTAAAATGAAAGAAAAACATTTATTAAAATGTTGTTTTTTTTTGGCCACAGGTTTTTGCACAGCGAGAAATCATTAAAAGTAGAATTGGATTTTCTTTGTTTGCTAATCAGGGATTCATATCAAACTTGAGAAAACTTTCGGAGCAGACATAAATGTTTTATACATAGTTGTTTCCCAATCCTGATAAATATTGTAAATATCTCTGGTGCAGCCTTAAAATGTTGGATCGATTTCTCCCATTTTTCATCCCTTATAGGAGGACATAAATAGGAGGTATTTCTATTCTACTCTATACTTTATATTTGGACAACAAGACATGAATCAATACTGTACGTCAATACTTACATTGCATACCTTCCTTGGATTAAAGGAAACATAATTCTCACAAAGAACAATGGCGTGTTTGCCCACGTTCCCAATGAATACTGAGAAAATAGGTCGACATTGGGAGTTCGAATAGGCCCCTCCCCCATTGCCATTTCCTAGAATGCATATATTAATGAGGGCCGAAAGGGATGAAAGTCCATCAGTCACTGGCGCCAACCTGGATTCAGAGCACTTGTGCACAGAGGTTGATGGAGCGGCAGGTAAAGTTGTACCCGAGCGCCACTTCAGATGCATTACAACTCCATGTCAGCAAAAATAATGACGTTCACATACGATTTAAGAGGCTATTTTAATCTTTGTTGGGCAGTTTTCTCCCGCTCAGTCATTGGATTCATTTTATATTTGGCATATGTTTAATTATTTATAATTACATATTACAAGTGTCAGTAACCCAATTCATGCTATGGGTCTAGAAACTGTCTGACAATCAATGTTGTTGTCAAATGTATCTCGTTTCTAGATGAGATGCTTTTATTTTGAAGGCGGCTCGTCGAGTTGAAAAGGAATTATGCATTGTGTGCATGGTTGATTTTGTCTCAGAAAATGTGACCAAGAATAATTTGGTCACATTTGACCTCCAAGTAAAATACTGAGAAAATATAAAGTTACAAAACACAAATCCTTTTTTTGACAATCAACGTCGTTGTTTTTGCCTTCTTTAAGCGTTTCCTGTTTCTAGATGAGATGCTTTTATTTTGAAGGCACTCAGATTTTGATTATTCCGTGGCGGATGGAAGAAGGAGACGCATCGAACTTCAGCTAAATGAGGTCCATCGGTCTAGATTCTAGAAGACGGGATGAGGTGGTCGTCCGTGCACATGCCTGTTTCAGCACCGGACGCTTTTGGGGTTTGGACACGGTCGTCAGGACAACTAGGCCACGCAAGGATTTCTTCCCCCCCAGCCAAGGTCATGTGTGATAAGCCGTATATGATGGATTGCACTAGTTAGAAGAACAACTCCTCTGCAATCCCCCCCCCGTCAGTAGGCCCGTTCAGAGTCTCCAGGCTGCGAGGCGAGAGCTTATGGGATTACAGTCAGAGTTCAGTGGCAGCTAATCAGAAACAACCAACAGATACTCTTAATGTCCCACTGTGCTCGTTAAAAACATTGTTGGGAACTTGACACCCGCAAATGTGGATTAAGCAGTGAGTGGGCTCAAAGTTCGGAGACGATGCCTTCAAGTAGTTTAGTTTTTTCTTCTTCTTCCCCATCTTTTAATTTGAATATTTTTTTGACTGTGATCGAACGTGACGGAAGGAAGTCTCCGATTCTGCCATTTGTGGAACAGTTTTTTTTTTCAAAATACGACTTCCTACGACCCCTGACGACGACAAGGAAATCAAGCGTCACGCTGTTTGAAACAATGCGGCCGCTTGTCACTTTGTGCCCCCGAAACAAACAAAAGCACCCATTTGTTTTATTTTTTGGCATTGTATGAGAAAAAAACCCACTAAAAAACACAGTACTTATTGTGTGCAGTGCAGCTTGTGACTGATAATTGCAGGTCGTTAGCCAATGAGTGACAAACATATTTGAAAATGAATGCATTGCAAAGTAAGACATTCAAAACAATTTAACAGTTGTCTAGATGTGTTGCGCAATACCAACCTCCAGTTGGACCAAATAGCAATCATTGGAAGTAAGTGGGCACAAAAGCATTTTGGTGGGTTTTTTTCTAACGTGGACCGCAGCACTAATCTGAACTCAGTATATTACACAATGAAGGGTTTGACAATTGTTGAATGAATATTGAACAAAGCTGTACGCCGCAACAATTTCACATTGGCAGAAATTGAGTTATAGAGAAAAAGAGAATGATTAGCCATGACAACCATTTTAGATTGTTGTACTTATGATTTCTTCTTGGGGGTTGTATTTTGACTATTTCTCAAATGTGGGTTTAATGGAAACAAATGAAACGAAAAACTTTGAGTGTCGGACTCGAAAAATCATCTTGTTCATTTCTTATTTTATGAACAAAACACGAATCAATTGAAGTGGACTTTGAAAAATGTAAAGCATAATTGTGAATGCATACAGGGTCCGCAACCCTGGTCCCTCTGCTTCTCCACCTGTGCCACTCTTTCTCTTGACCTAGGAGATTTTCACGGCCGGTCCAATTTTAGCTTGCTTGTTTCATAATTATGGATTTTTGATGGTGTAGCAGATTACGTAACATGACAATAGATGTTCACTGTTCAGCATCTGAGGTACATCACGTGGGCTATTACTCCCAAGTGTAGCTGGTTGTTGAAGTATGCATCAGTATATTCATATCTAAATATACAAAAGGCCTGGTTCTGTCCCCTTATTAATCTGTGCACTTAAATATGTTAAGGAGGGGGTTGCTGGCAGGTCACTCGACAGTCACATAAATCGTCTCTGCTCTCGCTCCCAAAAGGTCTACAAAAGGTCCACGCTGAATTATTGAAAAGAGCTCTGCGCTCTGCACGGTACGAAAAAAAACAGAAAAAATAATTAGTGCTCTCGAATTAGTAATTTGTCCTGTTCTTGATTTAATAGCATATTGTTTGCCTTTGGACAGACGCTTGCAGGCCTCTCACTCCCTCGCAGTGCAAACAAAGCCGCCAACACCAACCCCCTTAAGGACAAAAGAGAATCTGTATACAGTAGCCACGACGCCACCGTTAGCTAGGCGAAGCGCCGCGACGTCCACGTTCGAGCTTCAAGCTCCGAGACAAAAGCCACAAACCGCCGTGGCTCGAGCGTGCGCTTCAACATCGGATGATGCAAGCCCGGATGCGACCATGGATATTTTGACTGTTAAGTTCCGGGTGTGAATGCGTACTAAGAGGTGATTTTAAAAACCTTTTGTCGTGACGCGGTGCATCACTTGTCTCAGAGCCACGTTCTGCTATCCACACGGGGATCACCGGAGGTAGAGGCGTCCAATAACAGCACACTTTTCTGAGAGCTTCCTAAAAAAATACAGCCCCCAAGACCACATGCCCTATGAGTACCACAAGGAACCCTGCCCATCAGAGTGCCCGGCGGGTGGCCGGCGGTCCCAGAGGGTCCCGGGACCAGCACCTTTTGATCGTCTTCCACCTGTACAACAGGAGGCAGCGATGACTGCTGGTCTATTGATCGTCTTTCACCTTCATCCAAACAGATCATTACAAAACATCAACCTAGCTTTCTCTTCATCGTAGGCGTGTTATCCAGAAGCCTGCAGGCGACCTGAGATGGGAAAGAAACACACACACACACACACACACACACACACACAGTGGGCCTAAGTGGGTCAATATTGTCTTGAGCAGAACACACTATTCATTTGTTTCTTTCTTTTTCTATTTCCTGGATACACTTGAAATATCTTTTTTGCACATTTATGATCTGTCTGATTGTGTAGAATAGGACTAATTGCCAGGTGATGGCCCCTAAGATTTAATAATTAAAATAAAGAAAATGATTATTCGGTGACGTGAACATATTTGTAAGATTTGCTAATGGAAAGTGAAAGGGGCTAAACGCAACATAGGAAATATTATTTTATATATTCGAGATCACAAAACATTTTTGAAGCTCGTTGAAATAATATTTAAACAGAAAGATACATTAATCAGACAATAAAGAGCTTTTGATGAGTTGAAACAGGCTTTTCCATGTACCATGCTTTTTACTAATTCAGTATTATTCATGCACATTTTAGGAATTCCCTTAGTCTGCTGATGGATCAGTTGGTTTATCATTGAAGAAATAACCAGTGGGAAAAAAAGACTTAAATTAATTTAGAATGAAGGGAAATTAAGTCTCTTAAAACATTATCATCTGTCTCATGAATTGTAAAACAGTTAACAAGACATAAAAAGCTTTAAAAAAAAGTAATGATGACAAATTCATACACCTTGGGAGCCACTTCAGGTGCATGGTCTCTACTTTTATGTATTTTATTATGTAGAATGTAATTGTTTTTGAGATGTTCTATCACCAGCTATCACGCACAATCTGCAGCGCCACTGAAACTGTGACACAAGTTGTTTTTTTTAAAGTTTTTTTTTTCTCTGGACTAGAAAAACCTCTCATGAATTATGCAAAGTTGTCACTGCAGATGCAAAAAGTTGTATAATTCATCAACTATGCTGAATTAAAATGTGAGTCCCAATTCAAAAATCTAGCCAAGTAGTTATTCTCCAAACCGGATGAAGAAAATAAAGTAATTATTTATCTGCAAAAGTGTCGGACACGACTTCAGTTGCATGTGACAAAATCTTTGTAGTAGAGTTTTTGAGTTTTTTGGAGATGGAGAGAAAACCTTCACCTTTTATTTTTATTTGGGAAGAAATTTGTCCAGAACAGTGAGATGCAATATGCTGTTTTTGCTGCTATAAAGTTCTTATTTACAGGAATAAATGTGTTCCAAAATAATGTCATGTATATGATGCATATGGTGGACTGCCACAGACATTTGAATGCTCATATATAAATTTAAATACCACAGAGGTGTTTAATCTCTGAAGCTTTTCATATCCAGTCTTTACATTGTGGTCTGTCCTCGTGCCGTAAACATCACTCCAACTAAAGAACTAGAACTGGGACTTGATCTCACCGTCGGTTCTACCAAAGCACTCCAAGTTACATCGATTTCATAGTTGACTCAACTGTGTATATTTGGCCTCTGCAAAAATGCAAAGAACCCCCCCCCCGTAGCCATCAATGGCCTCCACAAATACCATGTGACCATTTACCAAGGCACAAATGTAAGTAACCAAATTTATGCTCTGGCTCTAGAAACTGTTTGACAATCAATGTCGTTGTTTTTGCCTTCCTTCAGTGCCTTAAGCTAAATGTACCTCGTTTCCCGTTTCTAGAAGAGATGCTTTTATTTTGAATGCGACTCGTCGAGTTAAAAAGGAATTTTGCATCGTGTGCAGATTTAATGACATATATGGGTGATTTTTGTCTCAGAAAATTTCACAAAGAATAAGTAAAATACTGAGAAAATATAAAATTATAAAACAAAAATCCCCATTGTGCCAGTTAGTTGCACAGCCCAGGGATGGCTGCTGGTTTTGCTCACCCTATTTTCCAGTGAGTCATCAACAACATTAAATTGCAGCCCCTGAGTCGTGTTGTTTATTCGCTTGCCAACCCTGATTTCTGGCCCTTGTACATAACAGGCAATGGGCTTCACCACTCACGTAAAAATTCCATATTTGTATCGACTATTGAGTTCACAACGTTTCCAAAAAACGCATTTCATCAGCCGGTGCACTGCATGTTCACACATAACTCAAAGGTGTGGAGATGCCAGTCGGACTTTCCTTTTCTCCATCTGTGCCGACTGCTGCGGAACAACCTGTACTGTGGCTCCGCCGTGAATATGATCTGCAAGTTCTGCACGTTTTTCCTCAGCCAACCAATGCAGCAATTTCAGGTAGGTCATGCCCCTTTGTCTTGCATCTGCATCTGTCTGTGCTCGTCTTAAGACGCAAGTGTTTATTAAACCTCGTCGGTATCGTTCTCGTGCGATGAAAGCTTTTTAAAAAAAAGGGATATTCATTTTTTTTCAGATAAATATCTCGAAAAATTGCCATTCGTCACGATAGTTGCAACAGAAAGTAGATTCATGCCGAAAAAAAGGTGACTTTGAAACAATATATTCATCATCCACGTTGGCTTATATACAAAATGTGCATCTTCTTAAAAGGCCATTTTGAATTGAAATAAGCTGAAGCATTTGTTTACTTTTTTGATTTCCTTTGTTGAAGAAGAATCCATTTGATGAGGTATTCGTGTCAGAAACTTTCATTTTGGGGGGTGGGAGGGGAAATTAACATATTTACCTGTTTGCCAATAAGATAAACTCATCCTGAAAATGTAACCTGGTCCGAGAAACCTTTACGTTCATATATTAAGTAGAAGGAACTAAGATACAACTGAAGGTTAGTAGCTTGCGTAACTCGACATGTTGATGCTGTTGAACCAGCTTGTAGGTAAATAAGCTGAAGCCTCATTTGTGAGGAGGAATAGTTTCACAGCATCATCCGTACCGATTCCAATGGAGGACCGCTAATGTTGACGAATGGTGTGATTTTAAAGAACCTTTCCTCGAGCCACCTTTCTGCTCTATCCAATGCATTTTAATCAGCAGTATACCCGTAAGAACGCATCCTTATTCCAAGCCAATGCTTTGGCTTTTCGGGTAAACACTTTTTCACACAACCTGCCAGTGAACTTCAAGAAATGTAAAGAACGCCATCAGCTGATCCGAGCACTGTGCGTGTGAATGTACTCATTTGATCTTGAAACGCTAGCGTCCCAGTTCTCATCTTTAATTACAACTTCCGCGTCACTTCGAGGCCGATGTGCATCCGCCGTCTAACGACGTGTTTTCAATGTCGTGCCAGATTTTTTTGTTTGTGTCACTTCTGCACCGGATGTACATGAACGTCAGTCGTCCTCTGATGTCTGCCACAGTTCTTCCTTTGTAATCATCGAGTTTTCAAGGGTTTGTTTTTAACTCGGCGCTATGATGACACAAATAAAAAAAAAAAATTCTCTAAAAAATTAACTTTCCCAGACTGTGCATCGTTACGACGACGCGTGCAGGCACAATACCGCCACCGAATCGCCCCCTGAGTATTGGCTGTTCCGTAAAGTATCATTATAGTGAATAAAAAAAGGAGTCCCGTAACCCAGTGCCTAAAGAGTATCCGCACTCGGAGCCGAGAAAGCATCCGTTGGAGGAGTGAAATCCTTCCAGCGGGCTTGTGTGAGTGCAGGTCCCCGTGGGGCCGTGTGCAAACCGGTGATAGACGTCCACACCTTTTTTTTAAAGCACCTGGGCACTTTATGTCGTTAATCACAAAGTCACCCACAAAAAAAAAAAAAAAAAAAAATAGAAAACAACTCGGTAAAGTGGAACAACTGGACTGTGATTTCAGTTAAATATGGCGTGCAGTATTGATACCCGCCAAGAAAGGAAAAAATAGAATTGCTTCTGCTGAACCGATTGTATAATAATGTGTTGAGTCAATGCTTTTGTGGTTTTCTTGTATTTACTCAGATATTTATAACATCTTCCAAAAACATCGGGGAACAAGAAACACGAATCGTGCGACGGCACCCTCACTCTGATACAGTGCATTATATAATTTCCTTCAAATACGTCTTCATTTTTTAAAATGCAGCCTCTGATAATACTCGGAAAAGAATAAAAAACACACGGATGTCTCTTTTTTTTTTCGTGGCCATTTGTTTTCGAACTTTATCGGCGATGGCCATGAATCTAAAAGCAGGTGTCGAGGTTTGAATTTATTTTTACACATGAGCAGTCGCTACAATGATCTTTTCTCTCTCTCTTTCTCTCTGCTAGATAACAGCCAGCTACCGCAGGTATAACAACACACCCAAAACTTGTCTCCGGCGTTGTCAGAGGAGCCCACTATTTGAGTACAGCCGTTGTTTCCGATACGTCACGATTTTGATATATATTTTTTTTTCTGAAGGATCGAGAGTTTCAAAAGAGAAATACTGAGACGGGGAAGAATGTCGGCAGCCTGCAGCAGAGCGATGTGAAACCTCCTCCTTAATGGGGGAGGAAAGATCGACAGTTACCATGTCACCACTTGTCAGAAAGAAGGAGCGCAGATATACTGTGGAGCTTGAGTTGCTCTTGAAAGTGGTTTTACATGGTACCTTCTGCTCGCTGTCGGAGGAATGCTTGGGGGCGAAAGTGAGAGTTCAATAACGGATGCAGACGGCCGGACACGGCCACCGATACAGCCGAGGAGCTGCAGTGGGTGTCAGAACAAAGTAATTATTTCTCAGCAGGACTTCTTTTTTTTTTTATATCTACAGTACAGATTATGGACCAGAGTCACAATTAGACGTGATCCGAAGGCGTTGGGGTATTTTTAAGTGAGCTAAATGTAACACTAGTATCAGGACAGGTGACCAAATCACCTTTTTTTTCCTAAAATGTATTGAAAAGTTGATTTTAAAATGTAAATTTAAAGATAAAGACGTTTTTTTATTGTCATTGTTGTTACACAACGACATTTCGAGGCAGCAAGCAACAAAGATGGACAATGTACTAGATAGAAATACACAATAATAACAATGTACAAGATAAAAATACACAAGGATACACAATGTACAAGATACAAATACAGAAGGAATAAATAAGATTAAAAAAATGTGTGTGTTTGTTTTGTGCAAGAGTATAAAGTGTTTCAGTAAGATTTATGAATATAACGAAAATAAGCATCTCCTATGAGGGAATGGCATCTTCTTAAAAGACATTTTTTTGACCATGGACCAATGGTTTGCATTGGAAGACGCAACTATTTGCATTTTGGATTGTTTAACAGGGAAATGCCGTAATTATAAAGCACACACAGCCTTGCTGTGCCAAACTAGACACATTTCTGAGCAATCGTGGTGATCACGTAATCATCTCCATGCTCGCTCTGGCAGAAGACAAGGTCGTCAAGGAAGAAAAAGTGGAGATTTTGAGAGGTTGGACTGAAGGTCGCACTTTGGGCTTGCGTCCGCTTAAAAGAATATTCCACACCAAAAATGGTCATTTGTATATCAATGACTCACCCCCGTTACCTTGAAATTGTTAAGAATTTAAAAAAAAAATTCCCCTGGCATAAATGGAATAAAAAGAATAAAATACACATTTGTATAAACAGGCAAGCTGGAAGTACTTTTCATGCGAAAGGGTTTTTTAAATAATAAGGTGTATAAATGCAGATATCTGGGACGTATTCGGCATACGATAAATGAGAGACTCGGTTTATACTGCACAGTTTTGTAAATGGATGTCTTAATGTAGCTTTGCTGTTGTTAAACACGGCCCCCGTTGACTATCATTAATTGTCTCCGTCTTTGAATTTTTTCGTTCGCCCGTGGAGGCATGCGTGGAAAAAAAGAAAAAATTCAAGGTAACACGCGGCGAGTAATTGATATTCAAATGATCATTTTCTGGGTGAAGTATTCCTTTAAGTAATGTTATCAAGGTTTATTCTGTTGAAGAGCTGGCGCGTGTGCGCGCATCTGTAGAATGAGTTTATCTTACTAATAAAAAATAGGACCGAGAGATGCGATTTTGCACAGTCCAAATAGGTTTTCCACCTGCGAACGCCGTGAATTGTTCTGAGACAAAAAACAAATCTGCACATCAACATTTCAGAAGCGAATTTGTCTCCACAGATTTGCTTCTTTTCTTCGAAAGCCAGGTGTTAAAATGGGATATGCCATTTGCTTAATACCACAGGAAGAGGCCACCGAATCCATAATCATTTCATTTCATGTACTGTAACCTCTACAAATTGTGCCATGGCAACCCTGTTTTCATGTAATTCTCAAGAGAAAACATGGAGCAAAAAAAAAAAAAAAAGAATAAAAGCAAGGTTGGATATTATACAATGTCAGACTGGGGATTGTTGTCATAATGCTATTTTGGATGTGGAGAAACTGAATGCATTAGCGCCTCGTATCGCCATGTATGTTAGTGATGGACAATCGGCACATCGGCTGTGGAGAAATACAGAATTAATTAGAAAATGAATAACCTGGTGAGGGAAGACGCATGTCGGTGTCAAGGTCTGGCTCTTAGATTCTAGAGTCTTTAAAGATAATTGTTGCATCGGGCAAAACAAAAGGCATCATCCCACAGTGATGCACGCCGACTTCTGTAAAACAAATAATTGTTGGCTGGAAAAGAAGAAGAAAAAATAAGATGAATGGTTTTTATTTATAATAGCCGCCCACCACCACATACGGCGCATGCAGCCTGTCCACGTGAACAGTGCAGTTCTCCACAAAGAGAAGTTACGTAAGGCGGAGAAAGAAAAAAAAATCCACTGGATGAATAACAACAAATAAAATGATATGTGGGTCACCCAATGCAGAAAATGGAAGAACGCCAGTGTCCTCCGTATCATTTATTCATACACGGACACGAAACAGACACAATAATGGACGGTCACAAGCACGGCACAAATCTATTTACTAAATCATTTAAGTTGGATATGGATATTAGCATTTATTAGTCAACCCTCCAGCGACGGAGACAGATGTCTTCTGTTGATTTGTAAAAATTAGCCAAACTAAACTTGGTCAGCCTGTTGAACTTGACACAACAGTGTAATCCATATTGTACATATGTTGACATTTAAGGTTCAACATTGGCCCGGAGGAAATCTGAAACACGCTAAAGCGTATTTATTAAGAAAACAGTCACCGGCTTGGAGTCGAGAAGGACATTTCCTTTGGGCACTTTCCAAGAAGAGCAGAGGTTCATTCATTTGCATGGACAATGCTACATTTCTACAATTGGACACAGGAGAGAAATACTTTAGAGTTTGTCAATTTCCACTCGGCTGGCTAAGTTGACCTTTTTAATTAAAATATTATTTAATAAAAGGAAAAGTCAATATGTATTCTGCAAAACCCCAAATGATGTTGAATGATGAAGTATTTTGCATTTTTAGAGTTTTAACAATTACTTTTTCTAAAAAAAGAAGTTGGTTAGGGTGAGGCAACAACAACTATTTGTCATGGTTGGAGAAAGATTGTGTTTGAGGTTAATCACAATAAATAATTGCAGCTCTGTGACGGGATACGATTTGTTTGTTACACGCCAATTGACCATCTATACACGCTTGAATTCTGTTTTTCTGAAATAGGCTCGGTATTGGCGATGAAAAGTTGCTGTGGACGTGAATTGCGATGCGCAGAATCATCCAATATGATTGAATTCTTGCAAATGTGCAAAACTACTGATAGTAGTGTCAGAATGGCGCCAACAAAAACTTGCTAGCGATCAATCCATTCACTTTCCAGAGCTTATCCAGGACCGTGGTCTCCCTTCATCCTGGAGCCCTTCTTGGAGATCCTGGTCTATTCCTCGGCTTCACAATAAAAGGGCTACATGTTGCATTAGAGTTAGTTCACTATTTAGGCTACATGTTGCATTAGAGTTAGTTCACTATTTAGGCTACATGTTGCATTAGAGTTAGTTCACTATTTAGGCTACATGTTGCATTAGAGTTAGTTCACTCTTTAGGCTACATGTTGCATTAGAGTTAGTTCACTCTTTAGGCAACATGTTGCATTAGAGTTAGTTCACCCTTTAAGGCTACATGTTGCATTAGAGTTAGTTCACTCTTTAGGCTACATGTTGCATTAGAGTTAGTTCACTCTTTAGGCTACATGTTGCATTAGAGTTAGTTCACTCGTTAGGCTACATGTTGCATTAGAGTTAGTTCACTCTTTAGGCTACATGTTGTATTAGAGTTAGTTCACTCTTTAGGGCTACATGTTGCATTAGAGTTAGTTCACTCTTTAGGGCTACATGTTGTATTAGAGTTAGTTCACCCTTTAGGCTACATGTTGCATTAGAGTTAGTTCACCCTTTAGGCAACATGTTGCATTAGAGTTAGTTCACCCTTTAGGCTACATGTTGCATTAGAGTTAGTTCACTCTTTAGGCAACATGTTGCATTAGAGTTAGTTCACCCTTTAGGCTACATGTTGCATTAGAGTTAGTTCACCCTTTAGGCTACATGTTGCATTAGAGTTAGTTCACTCTTTAGGCAACATGTTGCATTAGAGTTAGTTCACTCTTTAGGCTACATGTTGTATTAGAGTTAGTTCACCCTTTAGGCTACATGTTGCATTAGAGTTAGTTCACCCTTTAGGCTACATGTTGCATTAGAGTTAGTTCACTCTTTAGGCTACATGTTGCATTAGAGTTAGTTCACCCTTTAGGCTACATGTTGCATTAGAGTTAGTTCACCCTTTAGGCTACATGTTGCATTAGAGTTAGTTCACTCTTTAGGCTACATGTTGCATTAGAGTTAGTTCACCCTTTAGGCTACATGTTGCATTAGAGTTAGTTCACCCTTTAGGCTACATGTTGCATTAGAGTTAGTTCACCCTTTAGGCTACATGTTGCATTAGAGTTAGTTCACCCTTTAGGCTACATGTTGTATTAGAGTTAGTTCACCCTTTAGGCTACATGTTGCATTAGAGTTAGTTCACCCTTTAGGGCTACATGTTGCATTAGAGTTAGTTCACTCTTTAGGCTACATGTTGTATTAGAGTTAGTTCACCCTTTAGGCTACATGTTGCATTAGAGTTAGTTCACCCTTTAGGCTACATGTTGCATTAGAGTTAGTTCACTCTTTAGGCTACATGTTGCATTAGAGTTAGTTCACCCTTTAGGCTACATGTTGCATTAGAGTTAGTTCACCCTTTAGGCTACATGTTGCATTAGAGTTAGTTCACCCTTTAGGCTACATGTTGCATTAGAGTTAGTTCACCCTTTAGGCTACATGTTGTATTAGAGTTAGTTCACCCTTTAGGCTACATGTTGCATTAGAGTTAGTTCACCCTTTAGGGCTACATGTTGCATTAGAGTTAGTTCACCCTTTAGGCTACATGTTGTATTAGAGTTAGTTCACTCTTTAGGCTACATGTTGTATTAGAGTTAGTTCACTCTTTAGGCTACATGTTGCATTAGAGTTAGTTCACCCTTTAGGGCTACATGTTGCATTAGAGTTAGTTCACCCTTTAGGCTACATGTTGTATTAGAGTTAGTTCACTCTTTAGGCTACATGTTGCATTAGAGTTAGTTCACTCTTTAGGCTACATGTTGTATTAGAGTTAGTTCACTCTTTAGGGCTACATGTTGCATTAGAGTTAGTTCACCCTTTAGGGCTACATGTTGTATTAGAGTTAGTTCACTCTTTAGGCTACATGTTGCATTAGAGTTAGTTCACTCTTTAGGCTACATGTTGCATTAGAGTTAGTTCACCCTTTAGGCTACATGTTGCATTAGAGTTAGTTCACCCTTTAGGCTACATGTTGCATTAGAGTTAGTTCACCCTTTAGGCTACATGTTGCATTAGTAAGTTCACTCTTTAGGCTACATGTTGCATTAGAGTTAGTTCACTCTTGAGGCTCAGTTTTGGATGTGGTTTTGTTGTCCTGATCGACAAAGGAAACCTGTGTATGTGCAGATTTCGGTAGCAACAGGCCAACGAACAGCAGGTCAGTGGAACATCATTATCAAAATTGAGACAATTTTACTTCATAATGGAGCCCGGGGTCTCGTCAGGCTCTTATTCTCAAGAATCAGAGTGCGGTCAAGAGGTCTGTGGCGTCACAGAGTTGGAAACAGTGAGGAGGAACACATTACTAGTGGGGTCGTGAAGAGGTTGGTATCAATCTCCACCAGGTGAATCACCTCTTTCCCGTCTCTTTAAATGCAGCAATTACAGCTCCGACAATGAGATTGGAGAGAACAGTCGGGAGGATATTCGCCACAAAAGCCGTCACCCGAGATGAAAACAACGTCCGCGGTGGGTGGTGTAAAACCACAGGTATGACCATGCACAGTGGAAACACATTTCTTTCTTTCTTATTTTTCACCTTTGGTCCCAGGAGATCCAGAGCCTAACGAACAGAGCAATACAATTATGAAACAGGTTGGATAACCAATAGAGAACTGGAGGTGGACTCACCAGACAGTGTGACTGGAGGAGGCTTCGCCAGTCCCTCACATCTATATCGGATACGACCGCCTCCATGATTCACACTATCCATGACCCACAATCACAACTATGATTAATCCTTCACACACTCACACACACACACACTTTAGATTCTGCTTAATCGTTGTTTTGATCAGCCTATAAATACATCGGAATATGATAGACGCCACACCTTAAAAAGTGATCTTGACCTCTAGCTGTTTTTAAGCACTAAAGATTTATTTTAATTGGGAACCTTTGTTGGAACCACACGTACTACACAGAAGGGCTGCTTTGATAATTGATTCATCTGTTGATGATTACTTGCATTAATAGATAATTTAATGGGATCAAAAAAGAGCATTTATTCAGAAAACCAAACTTGTCTTTTTAGTACAATGTTCTTTAACCACAATCAAACACTATTAAGATTAAATGGACATTGGGGAAGCAGCCATGTGTTAAGACTTAAAGGGAACAAGTTTCTGATGGCGATGGCTTTAAAGTAGCTTCATCAGGGACATTGATCCATCACCAAAAGAAGATTTAGAAAAAAAGATGAAGAGGATTGTTTGAAGATAAGGATTATTTCCATATGTTGTGTTGTTTTTTTTCAAATTTGAATCTCCATTTGCGCCCACATTAGTCCAGCGACTGAGGAGGGAAAGTCATTTCCTGTATTTATTGGCGTGACCTACACAAGGAGCTCCATTGGCGGGCTTGCTGCCCCCACATGGCGCTGGTGCAGTGTGTGCCGTGCATGATAACGTACACCCGACTAAGCGATGATGAAATTCCTTGCCAGCCATTTTTATAATTCATTTTAATGCCATGACACAAGTGCAACCCAGTAACCCTTGACATTAAAACTGCACTGTTTCCAACATTGCTAATGACATAACCCATACGGTTTCTGCCACTTCACTTTGGTCCAGTTCAAACTAAACCTCAGAAATATAATATAACAAATACAGTGTATATATATATATATATATGTGTGTGTGTGTGTGTGTGTGTGTGTGTGTCTGTGTGTGTTTCAAGACATTTTTATTACTTGGGGCAAACAATCAAAATGTCCCCACATTCTGTCACAGGAACTTAAGCCTAACTTTCTATTAATTCTCTTTCTGTTGCTGCAGTATGGAACAAATGTATTTTCCAATATAATTTTTAAGGATGACCTTGGAAAAGAAAATCTGATTTGTGAATTTCAAAGGGGGCCATTAAAAAAGCAAAACCCTTTCGGGAGAGCAACAGAGGAGGATCCCTCTCCCCGGATGGACAGAAGCAATAGATGTCATGTGTACAGATGAACAGCGTTACAGAGTTACAACACATTCAATGTGACAGAAATGTATGAATAATTAGTAGTAGGCATGGACCGCGATCCAGACCTCCACAATTCCATGAAACAGAAGGAGGAAGAGAGGAGAGGAAGGGGGGGGCATCAGCAGGACCATGGCAGGAGGCCTCGCGACAGAGGCCGGAACAATGAGGCCAGGCCCTTGAGGCAGGAGGCACAAAGATGGAGGCAGGCCATTGGGAAGGAGGCCAGGCCCAGGCCAGGGGGCTGGATGCAGGGGCAAGGAGTCAGGAGCCAGGACCAGCTTCAGACGCATCCAGGTCCAATGGACCCTATGAGGCGAGAAGGCACAAAGACTCCAAGGGAATAAGTAGAGTTAGTAAGGTGCGATTGAGCGATGTAAATTCATCCATAAGGAGAGAGAGAAGAGGAGATAGGTGCTCAGTGTATCCTAAAACATCCCCCAGCAGCCTATAAGCCTATAGCAGCATATCAAGGGGCTGGACCAGGGCAAACCTGATTCAGCCCTAACTATAAGCACTATCAAACAGGAAAGTCTTAAGTCTATTCTTGAACGAGGTGACTGTGTCTGCCTCCCGGACTGAAAGTGGAAGCTGGTTCCATAAAAGAGGAGCTTGATAACTGAAGGCTCTGGCTCCCATCCTACTTTTTAGGACTCTAGGAACCACAAGTAGCCCCGTGTTTAGTGGGCGCAGCTCTCTAGTGGGGCAATATGGTACTACAACTTCGATACGATACCTGCCACAAATATCATGATACCCGTTACCACGATACCAGAATTCGATACAATACCACAAATACGATATGATACCACAAATACGATACTGATATATTTATCTATAATAGTAATACAGTGTGTGTCAGTGGTTTTTCCTTCACTGTCTGTGTGTCAGTGGGCTTTCCTTCACTGTCTGTCTGTGTCAGTGGGCTTTCCTTCACTGTCTGTCTGTGTCAGTGGGCTTTCCTTCACTGTCTGTCTGTGTCAGTGGGCTTTCCTTCACTGTCTGTCTGTGTCAGTGGGCTTTCCTTCACTCTGCAATAAAGCCAAAGTACTTCCATATTCCACTCCTGGCATCTGGCACACATAATACCGGAGACATTTCTAGTAATAGCTACGCGATCGCTGGAGGTTCCTTGCCAACGATTAAAACTATTTATTGATTTCTGCTGACTTTTAAGAAAAAACAGCAACCGAAAATAAATGCATTAAAATACAGAGATACTTTGCCAAATCGGCCTAATAATCGGGGTAAAAAATGAATTATTTCCACAATTGAGCGCTGCACTATGTGGTAAATGCCCACAAGGAGGGGGCTGTACTGTGACATATTTTCTTATGATGGAGGATATTTAGTCAATAAAAGCAGATGTACCGCCTGCTGAGCACTTCCATAAGAACGTGTGAAGTGTCACCACTTTACCCGAGACGGGGAGCCTCCTCTGGGCTTTGACTTGTGAAACCATCATCGAACACTTCCTCCCACACGCCGCCGCGCTCCACACCAATGTCACTGTACATTAGTGGGGTTTGTGTCCACCGGTGATGGAGGTTTCCTCCATAGCAACGTGACAGAATCAATTGCCGGGAGTCATACGATACAGTTAGTTGTTAGTTTTACGAGCCCTCAAATGCACCATACCTGTTGAAGACTTGGATCGCGCATTTGACTGAAATGTCTTCCTTCGTTCGGTCTTCGGAAATGATTGTTTGTATGAGGAAATAGAGGAACAAAGGGAGCGATTTTTTATTTTATTTTTTTGGGTCGACAGCTAACCTAAAAGTAGAGAGTAACTGCACAGTTCAAAATGTATCTATGGATTATTGGAAACCCGAACAAATTGATATTGCTAAAAAAAAACAGCTGCGTCTGTGAAGTTAAGAGAATACGAACGGGATTTATTCTAAACCAAACTCGTGATTTATCGAATTGGAGCAAATTTAATTGTCCTTAATAGCCCAGGTGCAAAATGAAATATAGACTAGGAAAAAAAAAAAAAAAGATGCCTTCTGAATAACATTGCATTTAAAAACAATAAATAAAAACAATAGCAGTATTCATAAAGTTGCAGGTGCAGTTCCTGAAATAGCTAACTTGTGTCCTTAAACCGTCACAGTGTCCTTGACCTGAACCCCCCCCACCCCCCAGTACCCAATCCGATCATATGGGTCCGGGTTAGAGCTCCAGCTGCAGTAAATCTGTGAAATGTATGTAAATGAAACTAATTCATTACGGAGCAGACTCAACCCTCTAATTCTGCCAAACTTGTGAGTGTAATTATGGAGATTCTCCTTCAGGGAAGTCTTCTGAAGGGAAGGCTACATTGATGTTGACGCTGACACGTTGAGCAACTACTTACGATTCCAGCTGAAGATCAGATGTGCTTGATTCTTGAATTCCCGGCATGAAAGTTCTGAGTCTTAAGACTCTCCCTGTTTTCTTTATTGGGAAGAGGTGAGTGTAAGAAACGGTGTTTACATGCTTCACAGTTTTTGGAATCAGAAGCAACGGGTCTGACAGTCGCCGTGTAATAACTCGGCGCCTCTTGCCAATCTTCTAGAAACGATGGCGCGCTATCAAACACTCGGCGTCATTATTAATTTACCGATGCGCTTTCTACCGGAGCAACGGTATTCGTTAAAGTATCCCTGCAAGTTATTAAAGGGGAGAAATTGAAAATAAACATTAGAAAAAGCTTAATAAGACGTTCCTGCTTGTTTACCAATGTTACCTGGATTTCAGGAAGCAGATGTTATTTCCCAACTTAGATCTGGCCTTGGAAAAGAAAAAAGAAACAAACAACGGTCCGACCAACATTCAGTTTTCACTGCATCCATCCCAAAACCCAGGAAGGGAACACCTTTGAGTCTTTCAGGAAAGGAGTCCTGACTCTACGGCGGACTGATGTTCTTTTCTTTAGCAGATTGAAGGACATCTTTCCACCGTGTGATCTCGACCCCCCATTGAAGCTGAAGCCCCTTGGCTCAGACAGTCGAGAGGCAGGTGGATGTTGTGATGGACCGGACCAATGCACAACACGCCCGACGCCAAGGAACCACATTGATTATCACATGTTATCCTGATACTTTCCACGGCCATGTTGACGTTTACAAATGTATTTTGTTGTGGAAAGAATTTGATACAATTTGGATACAGTAAAAGACTAATTCCCTCTGATTCAGGTACAACCAGAATCATTTTGGGAATTAATTTAATCATAAAAATATATAAAAATGTAGTTCAAATGTTACTTTATTAAATAGTGTAATAACTAACTAACTAAATTTGAAAGATTTAAAAAAGAATATATATCTTTTTATATATATAAAATATATTTATATATACAATATATTTATATATATAACATTTATTTATATATATATAATGTATTTGTATATATAAAAATAAAATAAATTTGATTTTTTTTTTGAGTACCTCCAACTAAATTTGCAGGATTTAAAAAAGAAAAGAAAAAAACATATATATATATATATATATATATAATTTTTGTATTAAAACAAAAAATTAGAATCTTTTTATAAAAAAGAAATAAATATATATATATATATTTAAGGGTATAACTTATGGCATTGGAACTCTCTTTGTGACTGTTGATGCCTTGTCATTGCCACACAGGGAGCTGTATCAATAACCTATCAGCAGCTGCAGTCGCGACAGTGGGGACACATCCGCACTCGAGCGCTCCTCCGGGAAGGCGAAGGGAAATCAGAGAGATCATCAGCGGCAGCCGGGACTGTGGAGGTGAATGCAAGTGCAGCGAGAAAGTGACGCTGATGGGAGCTGACACTGGAAATTGGGAGAGGATCAGGAGACACCCTTACTTAAAGAAGCTGTTTCCTCAGCCTGGAAAACTTTGATTTAATGTAATGGAGTCCTCATCAGGAGGGTGAGTGGGGGGCGGGGGCGGGGGGGAGAAACCATGGGAATGTGGATGTTGTTTGCCCCGTGAGGCCTGTGAAATTAAGCTGAGAAGATTGGAATTTTTCCGTGGGTAAAAAAAGGGAACTTTGGCTCTGAAAACACCGTTATTCTGTATTCTGTATTTCCCGAAAGAGTCGGGTACAATGCTGGTTTCTTGTTCTCTGATGTTTGCACAGAGTTGTTTGGGCTTGCGTAACAACAGACGTTATTAGCGTCCCGGGGGCGTAGATAGCAGGTAAATTAATACTAATTCTATGCAGAGATGTACAAATTAGGCTTCTTTTCTTTTTTTTCTCCCAGTGGCTTGTTAGTGAAGAACAACACACACATGGAAATACACTCACAAGGACACACACATTTGCATCCATCACGTACACACTTGGGGTATAAGCAAACATGACAAACCTTCCCCTCCCTCCTTCAGCCATACATACAACAAGCCAACATGTGCACACATATGAACACACACACACACACACACACACCTACTTCTTCATCTCCCAGCACCACAAACACAACGAGGGAGTGAATTATGAAGTGTGAGGACTTGGCGCGGCATCAGAGGGGAGGCTACCTCGCCGCTTGTTCGGCTGTTAATTAGTTTGGCCTGTTTGCATTTTTATTTAACGTGATGCAGGGAGCTCGAGCTCATAATCCATTCACACTGATATTGGGGAGATAAAAAAAAAACTTGAGGTTGTCCGGTGAGAAAAAGGGGGGGGGGGGGGCGTCTTTTTTCTTAAATTATTCACCAGCAAGCGCAGCTCTTGAGTGGCGTCCCGTGCATTTCAAAGTCACTTCAACCGACCGTTTATCCGCTCGAGGTGCACGTCGGGGGACGGATATCGCTATCTAATAACGTGGCGCTCTCCGTCTCAGACCTCGGCATCAAACACCTTCGTGATAAATCATCTCCCCCACGCCACACCGCCCCCGCACTCCATTCCCTTCATCTGAATGGAAAAAGCCATATCGCCCCCATCAATAGGCGCCTTCTGTATGGAGACGCATCGATATGCACCCGGCACGGGGCGCGTAATGAGAGGCGATGACGGAGTGCCTGGACTGCATGTGCACCTGCCGCACGCTGCCGGGGCCAAGTCAGCGGGAGATGAAGATGAACTGAGCAACAAAATAAAAATAAATAAATGAATAAATAAAAGAATCTGCCCCCTCCCTCCCTCCTTCTTTCCTCCCACAGCCGTGTGGCTGATTTACAAGTTATGGCCTTTTTCTCCTTCGTCCCCCCACTGTCATTGAGAGAAGATTAGATGGGGCAGATTACTTCGGGCATCAGACATCACACGGTCGATCCGTCACCGCGGTCGCTTTCGGGCGCAGCCTCTCGCGTGGAGGAGGGCTTTCTGGATGCGCTCACAGTAGGAGGAGGAGAGGAAGAAGAAGGAGGAGGAGAAGGAAGAAAGAAAAAACACTCTGTGCCTTCCTGGCGTCCAGCCTCTTCTTCAGCCTCTAACTCCCCTGTTTCTCCATCACCCACAGTCAAATGATTCCCCCCCCCCCCCCCCCCCGCTGCCTTTGCCTTTCTTCCCCGTTTGCTCTCTCTCGCTCCCTCTCTCTCCCTTTTCTTTATCGCTAACTTGTGAATGGCAGCCAATCAGGGGCAGAGTCGCCTCAGCTTCAGCCTCGGTGACATCCACCGCCAGAAGTGATGCACTGCTAGAGAAAGAGAGGGGAGGGGAGGGGAGGGGGAGGGAGCAAGAGAGAGAGAGAGAGAGACAGAGGAGATGATAGAAAGAAAGTGTAGAGGAGGAAAGGGAGAGAAGCCAGTGAGCGGGGAGGAGAAATGGAGCGAGGGAGGGCAGAGAGAATGAGACAAGCATCGAGTGAGGGAGGAAGAAGGCTGGAGTCTCTCTCTCTCCCTCTCTCTCTCTCTCTCTCTCTCTCTCCCTCTCTCTCTCTCTCTCACACACTGCCATACACATTCGCACCAGCTGTGCTGTTGTCAGTCTCGGAATGTAAGCACTGCCGTGAGGAGTCAGATTCTCCACCGCTAAGCACTGCTCAGGAGTAGGACCACAGTGCGGTGCACTCAGTGACACCGATGGATGCTAAGCTGTGACACACAAACGGTAAGGGCTTTCTTTTTCTTTTCATGATTAATGTTTAGGGATATATATATATTTTTTTATTTATTTTTGTCTGCCTGAAGACTCCAGAGGATGATCTTCTTCCTGTTTTTTTTCTTTTTTCTTGTTGCACCGTGACAAAGCCAGACTAACGCGGCGGTTGTGGAAAATCTCACGAAAAGAAGCGTCGCAACTTCAAAGAGGTTTTCGATAGCGGCTGAATCGACCTCCAACCGGAGAGCGATTGGATTTGCTGTTCCGACACTCTTGATCTTGAGATTGTTGTCTTCTAGAATGTATTCATGGCGCAAGTGCTCAAAAATGTACAAAATTACTACACGTGGTAGCACAAATGTGGATTCTCTTTTTGACACATTTCAACTTTAAACTCATAAATGATGCCCGATGAAAACAAACCTAAACATTAGTGCTAATAAGTCATCTTAGCATGTGTGCATTCCCTATTTAATTCCATTAAAGATCGTCTGCTGACACCTGTCACACCGTGAATGACACCGCACATGTAACTTTAAGAGCAGTCCTATTGCTTGGGCTCATTCATTTTTTATTTTTTTTTATTTTTAAAGATTAATTTAGTCACTCAATCCAAAGTGCTCCATTCAACGAAGTGGTTCCCGGACTCCGTGCTGTCCATTTTTAATGTGCACATGCATGTACACAATATATATACGAATGTGTGTTAGTAAGTGTGTGTGTGTGTGTGTTTGTGTGAATCTGCTCTTGTGTGTGCACCTGTTCAAGTGACGATGCCAAGCTCTGTGTGTGTGTGTGTGTGCGTGTGTGTGTGTGTGCGTGTGTGTGCGTGTGCCTGTCTGCTGAGATGCACTGAGGGGCGAATCATGCTTGTGATGTGCTCCGGGCAGATTTGATGGAGAGGCGCTGTACCGTTCCTATCTCTGAAAGAAACGCAGTCGAGGTGTTTTATCGCGGTGCCGGAGCAGAGCGGCCGACGGTGCCGCCGTGCACGTACACGTGCACGTACATGTGCACGTACATGTGCATGTCCAAACTTGATCCAGCCCTTCTCCTTCCCCTCTCTCTCTCTCTCTCTCTCTCTCTGGCTCCCTGGAAACCGCTCACGGTAGTTGTCGGGTGTGTGCCGCCGGCATCACAATCACCAGAGTGACATATTCGGGTGTAGCAGCGTGCACCGGGGTCATCCGTGTAACACCATTACTGTTTAGTGCAAATTAGCCACTAACACGCTCCCGGAATTATTGTCAGATATGGAAGTGACCTTTTCAGTGTGTTGAAAATGAAGAGTGGTGGAAATCCATTCTCCCACACGGGGCACAGAGGCTCTCATGAGCCTTCACACAGCTGCTTTTAAAGGATTAGACATGAATACATAACCCAAAGAAACGCCGGGTGGATCCGCGTGGAAGCAGTGAACGAGGAAGAGGAGTGGAGTATTTTCTCTACACAATAAATGGGATTGATACGGACGTTTCAGTGTGTGTTTTTTATTTTTATTAAACTGCAGCATCTTCATATTCTAATAGCATCTTTTTCCAGAGTGTGGTCTGTGCTAAACTGGGAAAGACTTTCCTTGATCTATACCGAGACAGATGTTAAGGCTAATAGGTTATTATTACCTTGTTAAAATGCATACACACGACTAACAGCCATCCCAATGGAACAATGCATTCTTTTTAAATAACAGAGTGGATTTTATGTTCAAATATCACTGTCAACATGTCCTTTTTTTTTTCAAGAAAAGAAGAACAAGTCCCTCCCTTTTTTTAAAGTAGCTTTTCAACAAGGAAGTGTGCACTGTATCCCAAAAATGTGCTTAGAGGATTTTCAAAACAGGAGTGAAGCTCGCCGAGGTTTTGCTAAAGACTGCGGGGCCGGCGGAGGCAGACTCGAGAAGGTCTAGGGCTCCACCAAGTGGAGGTTTGCACGGGTTGCCGGCGTCTCGGCACATCGACGGCCCCTCGTGCCAGATTTACACTCCGTCTGCGCCGCTCCCTCAATAGCAGAAAGCAATCACAGGAGCTCCTCAAACTGCCAATCACAACACACTCGTTCCCGTGAGCACCGCACGGTGAGCGCCGGCCTGGTCCAGATGATCAGGACTCATCATGGCGACCGGGTTGATGACCTTGCAGACCCTCCTTCTGCCCTCTCTCCATCTCTGTCCCCCCCCCCCCCCCCCTCCCGTGTCTGTGTTTACGTATGCTCGTCATAGAATATATAGACACTTGTTGAATTCCTCTAAATGATCAGTGGGGTTTGGATGCCAGTCAATGGGAGTGATATTGGTGCAGTATTTGGTGTTTTGAGATGGTTGATGCAACTCTGCATCTGTGTATGAATGTGTGTGTTGCTTGGTTTTTAGTGGCTTCTACGAGTATGTGTCGTAAACCATGAGGGAATATAGAAAACAATATATTATGACTTGAGTCTACTGACGACGTGCTTCTGGGTTAAAGTGGGATGTGAAGTTAAAACCAGAGAGGTGTGTCATCGCTACTCGGCATCATGAAGCACAGATGGTCAGTTTAGGTGTTTATATTCTCCTGCGTATAGAGGATTATGTATTTAGTATGCAAAAGCTCTTGAAAATACGTTGGCCAACCAGACTTCTGCAGCACATAATCATTGGCCTACTAAAGTCAGAGAAGCCATAAAAGTGCTTAGTTGCACTGCTCGGTTTAATGTCGGTGGGAGAAGCTCGCATGTGAAATTCTTCTTTTTTTGGGATGCACGTGCATACAAATTTATACGGACTAATGTGCAAGGCTGTGCTTTTTTTCCGCGAGGAAGAATATCCTGATGAACAGCTAGTTTATATCTGATCAAAGATATTCTTATTCAGCAAAACAAGAATGTATAATTTTGTGGATTACACAAAAAAAAATAAAAAATGGAGCAGAGCGCTGGAGCTCCTGCCAGAAAATGTCTTAGCCAAGATTAAGAATAACACTTTAAAAGCATATTTAACTGTTTGGTCCCTTCACATATTTGGTGTTAATGCCAAGCCATATAAGCTGCAACTTAATCTAATCATAAACAACTTTTTTAATAAATGTCCACGATTTAATAGGCTGAATGAGTTTAGATAATTCAGCCCGGGTCTATAGGCTCTGGCATTGATTCAGCATGCTCACTCATCCTTTAATGGAGTGTTTGGAAGAATTCTGAAAAGACACACTGGCCCTAATGCTTAATAGGCACACCACATCAAAGATTAATATCCAGAATGCTATTAAAACTCAAGGACAGGCTGGAATGATAATTAGAAAATGCAATCACAAGCATCAGACTAGATTAATTGCGAGGCGGCGTTTCCTGATTTTTTCGGGAACACACTGGCGCCACATTATGGATATGCACGGAGAAAATAACCCAACAAATGTTGCACGTATCAACACTATATTTATATTTTATCTCCCATAACACTGAAGCAGTACTTTGACGAAGTAAAAAATAAATCGTCAGCTCAGGCGTCAAAAGAACAACAATTTTAATTCATATTTACGTTATCTAGTTTAACATGTTTATTATAGATTGTGTATAGGTTATGGAAAAGTTAGGTTGGTTTAACCATGCTGCTGAGACATATAGTATAGTTCTGCATGCTCCACTGTCTCTATAGTCCTAATGGCAATTAAAAAACATCATCCACTCAGTCAAAAAGTATAATGAATACTTGAAAATGTTTGCTGATGAGACGGCTTCAATTGAGTGAAACTGTCTGAGACACGAAGCACGAGCTAAAAAACAAGCAATGTTTTCGGTTGAGATCTCATTAGCTCACTTATTGGATTTTCTAAAGAATTGCATACTTCACTTCCATCAATGGCGCCATAGAACTGATTTCATAGACAGTAACGGGGCCCTTTTGTCCTTGTGAATATTCCACTTGACAACGCGATTGTTATTTAAGAGCTATGAACAAATAGCAGTAAGACGGCGTTCCCTGAGGTGCACGGGGGACGGACTCCGGGGCCCTCGTGCAGGAACCGTAGTATATGGGCCCTTTTTTAGAACGAGAGACGAGATTTACTAGGATTAACTTCCAAAAGACCATGAATTATACATGCCCACCCGCATGACCTATCAGGAAGAGTCCTGGTGGGGGGAGGGGGGGGGGGGGGGGGGGGGCTAAGTGAAGTATCAGAAGAAGACCAAAAACACAAAACACCTGATAGATAGATAACAGTTCTTTTTTTTAGTACATCATAACATACACCCTTTTGGTTCCCAGTAGAACTTTTCATAAAGGTTCCAATTAGACAGTTCTACCTCGAACCCAACACAAAGGGTTATTTCTCAACCAACTGTGAAGGTTCCCACCCAGAACCCATATGATAGCTTCTAGATAACCTTTCTATTGTTTAAGGGTCCCACCCACCCAGAACCCATATGATAGCTTGTAGATAACCTTTCTGTTGTATCATGGTCCCACCCAGAACCCATATGATAGCTTGTAGAGAACCATTCTGGTGTATCATGGTTCCACCCATAACCCATATCATAGCTTGTAGAGAACCTTTCTATTGTTTAAGGGTCCCACCCATAACCCATGTGATAGCTTGTAGAGAACCTTTCTATTGTTTAAGGGTCCCACCCATAACCCATATGATAGCTTGTAGAGAACCTTTCTATTGTATCATGGTTCCACCCATAACCCATTTGATAGCTTGTAGAGAACCTTTCTATTGTTTAAGGGTCCCACCCAGAACCCATATGATAGCTTGTAGAGAACCTTTCTGTTGTATCATGGTCCCACCCAGAACCCATATGATAGCTTGTAGAGAACCTTTCTGTTGTATCATGGTTCCACTCATAACCCATATGATAGCTTCTATAGAACCTTTCTGTTGTATCATGGTTCCACCCATAACCCATATGATAGCTTCTATAGAACCTTTCTGTTGTATCATGGTTCCACCCATAACCCATATGATAGCTTGTAGAGAACCATTCTGGTGTATCATGGTTCCACCCATAACCCATATCATAGCTTGTAGAGAACCTTTCTATTGTTTAAGGGTCCCACCCATAACCCATGTGATAGCTTGTAGAGAACCTTTCTATTGTTTAAGGGTCCCACCCAGAACCCATATGATAGCTTGTAGAGAACCTTTCTATTGTATCATGGTTCCACCCATAACCCATTTGATAGCTTGTAGAGAACCTTTCTATTGTTTAAGGGTCCCACCCAGAACCCATATGATAGCTTGTAGAGAACCTTTCTGTTGTATCATGGTTCCACCCATAACCCATGTGATAGCTTGTAGAGAACCTTTCTATTGTTTAAGGGTCCCACCCAGAACCCATATGATAGCTTGTAGAGAACCTTTCTGTTGTATCATGGTTCCACCCATAACCCATATGATAGCTTGTAGAGAACCTTTCTATTGTTTAAGGGTCCCACCCAGAACCCATATGATAGCTTGTAGAGAACCTTTCTGTTGTATCATGGTCCCACCCAGAACCCATATGATAGCTTGTAGAGAACCTTTCTGTTGTATCATGGTTCCACTCATAACCCATATGATAGCTTCTATAGAACCTTTCTGTTGTATCATGGTTCCACCCATAACCCATATGATAGCTTGTATAGAACCTTTCTGTTGTATCATGGTTCCACCCATAACCCATATGATAGCTTCTAGAGAACCTTTCTATTGTTCAATGGTTCCATCCAGACCTCATATGATAGCTTGTAGAGAACCTTTCTATTGTATCATGGTTCCACACAGAACCCGTTACTGAAAGGTCTATCCAAAACCGTGGCACATTTTTAAGGGCGCTACCAAGAACCCTCACAGGGAGTTATACCAAGAACCCTTTTATATTCCCTTTTACATCCCATACATGCTCCTCCATCTTAACCATGACTAGTTGAATGGGTTATTCTGGGTCCATCCAGCAGACAGTCATTAGGCTTCTAACCAACAAGAATCATGGCTCATAGAACAGTTTTTGAGGGTGTGCATCTTTAAACATTTGTGCTTTCAGCAAACCTTAAAGAAGTCTTCCTTCCAAAAAGGGTTCTTTGTGTGAAACATGGTTCTTAACGTACCCCTTAGTCTTACAAAGAATCTTGGGAAAACTCTTGTTTCAAAAAGGTTAAGAGTCAGCCCTGCAGAAAGTTTCCAATAGTGTATTGGGAGAAATACACGTCTCTGAAAGTAGCCATGAGTAATGTATGCATGGACAAATTCAGAGTTGTAACGTTAGAGAAAATGGGTCAGGGGAATAAAGAAAAAAGATGTACATCTTTAGAAAGACTATTCATCTCCACACGGGGTAGTGGAGGTCGGTCTGTAGCGTAAAGCAGGACATAGAAATAAAACCTCTTGTCAGGGGCATTCTGCTCCGAGAGATGCCGGCGATCTGCTGTTCAAACACGCCGGCTGTGAAGCCCCCGTTTGCGAATCATCGGTAACGCGACTTATAATTAGCGACGTGCCGCTCACTCTATTCGCTGCTCAAATACGAGGAAGCCAGGAGACGCGCCGGGGAGTTGTAGCTGCAGTGAGCACAACTTAATTTGACAAATGCACCGTGGTGATTGCAGTCTTTCGTTGATACATTTACATTGCAGTGTCTTTAATTATTTATTTCGGTCATTAATCACTCCCTGAGAAGTTTGTCTCATGACTCCTGCTGCTTTACTGTTTTTAAAATCTGGGAAGAATAGTTTTACAATGTTGTTCATCACCCGGTGTCTTTAATTTTGCAAATACCAAAAGTTTGATTATTCTTTTTAAGACAAATCCAATCACTGAATTAGCTCCACGACACTCTCTCAGTGCACATTCGCTGATTGCGTAATTATCCGGCTGCCCCGGTGAAGCACATATTGAAAGAGAGAGGTTCCGTGTACATAAGTGTTGCCCTATCGTCCTCCGCACGCCGCACAACCTCAAGCCCATTGTAAAGATGAGACAAGAGTGCTTCTCCACTAATAGTTTCCTCTTTTCACAGGAACCCAAAGGACATCAACGAGAGGAATACAATGTCTGTTCTGTTGACACGGCCTTCCAGTGTTCACCCTATCAGAAGTTCATTACCATAATTCAGAAGTCGTCCAGAAGACATTTCCCAGCTGATTGGATACCATGATAGCCAATCAGGTCGTGCTCCTCCTGATGCTCTCTATCCTGTGGCCCAGCGCTGCCCTACCTTTCACGCCTGGGAATATTGGGAATCTGTTTGGGACGCCGGAGAACGATGGGAGGGTTCTCCAGCGGTCCAAACGTGGATGGATGTGGAATCAATTCTTTCTGCTCGAGGAATACTCAGGAAATGACCATCAATACGTCGGCAAGGTAACGTGCCCGGACGCTTTGTGTGCAGACTAATTATGGGAGGTTTAGCTTGTTGGAGTTGTGTTTGATGTAATTGGCTGAAGACGGATGGGCTGCCAGAAATCTGGCTGTTACAGGAAGTTAACTGGAGCTCTCGGATACACAGCGAGTGCACATAAAATGTTCTGTTTCCCTCCGTTCGGCAGTCCTTTTGTTCTCTTCTGTTCTTCTATCTGTTTTATGCTTTATGTGTTTGCTCAGTGAAAAACAAACTCATCAGAATCAGAATCGTTTGTTGGCCAAGTACGTTGCACAGACAAGGAATTTTGACTGGGTGAAAGGTGCTTCACAATAAACATAGACATAGAATGAATACATATAAATATAAAAACAATAAACAGGAATAATAGATAAATCAATATATCCTGAATCCAAAGCACATTCATTTCTTAAGTGCAGATGTCATTAATGTAAAAAATGTCATTTTTGTCCGTCAAGCATCATAATCAGTCAATAGTACTAAAGGTACATGAGTGATGAACCAATTCAGCTGAAGGTTCCTTCTGGCAAGCCCCATTCAACACACTGGATGTGAAAGACATAAACTCTTTTCTTTACTTTACACCTTAATGAGGTTCATGGGCATCACCGTTACAATACAGAGCAATGGAATAAGTGCCAAGGCTGAACACTCACTTTTAAAAGTGTTTTTGGATTCTGACTAACCATCCAATTTTCTTTATATTTCTGGGGTGACATTTTGGCGACACCTATTTCTTTGGTAGTTTTTGTTAAAAAACACTACCCAATAATTGTTTGCCAGATTCCTCAAATTGGTTACCAATAGCAACCATCAATGTGGAGCCTTGAAGAGAGGGAAACGACTGCTGACACTCTACTACCATCTACTATCAGGATGTTTTAAAGGGCCACACCAGAAACACAAGGAATGAATAATTAAATGAAATGCATCCAGTATAAGTTTGACAAAGACAGGCATTTATCTGATCATTTCAGACACACAGATGTAGTTAAGGTTCAAATGTGAAAATAAATACCAGTTTCAGAGCCATACAAGTCCAACTCACAACATGCAACAAGACTAGAGTCTCAGGTACCCGTGAAGTGGTTCGGGACTACATTTTTAAAACTGCAGCTCTTTGCGAGACATTTTTCTCGTAAAGAAAAGCCCACAAAAGAAGGAGAGTTTTAGGGACAATGCTCCCCCCCCCCCTTCCGCACCCACCCAGATCAGAGAGGTTCTTGTCAGCTCACCCATGCTAGCACTATGAAGACAGGTGTGATGGGGAACGCTACAGTTATCAACCCCGGGGAGGGAAATGAGGTGACTTGTCGACAGCCAATTTTCTCAGAGGAAGCTGGCTTTCATCACACACCTCATTCTCCGGAGTAAACAAGTGTCTTGTGCAAGGTTGAGTAGGGGGATATGACAACTTCTTTTGCACAAACCATCATTCTGACGCGGCGGGGAGAAAGGAACAGCGAAACGTAATGGAATATGGAGAAAAAGGAGGAGGAGGAAGAAAACATATCAATCAGCGAGGCCAATGGAATTCACCTCGTTGTGTGATGTGACGAAGCAGCAAAGCAATTGCTAACTATAAATGGGGCCATCCATTGATATGTCAGCGACTGGCGCAATGTGGCTTTCTTCTCGACTCTTTTGATGCTCTCTGGCACCCAACTTCTGTGGCATGACAGCAATCACATCCACCGGCTCCCTCTGCTCCCCCCCCCCCTTCCCTGTGTCCAATATCATTCACCATTAAACTGTCAAGAGAAACACGAGGCCGTAATAAATTACGGGCGAGCGTCTTTACAGAAGACGCTGCGGCGATCCGTATCACTAATTCAATCAGTTTAACTTCGGCGTTCTCGATATAGAGGCAGACAGTGACGCCGACGGAGTACAGAGAAATAGAAGTTACGGGAGAGATGGATGGGTAGAGAAGAAAAAGTTATTTAGGGGGAGACAGAAAAGTGTTCATCAAGCTGTTCGTCCATCAACAGAAACATTATCGGTGAATCGACAAATGTTCTCTGGGGCCAGCTTCTCATTTGTTGTTTTTTGTTGTTTCTTTTCTCTATATATATATATATATATATATATATATATATATATATATAGGTATAACAGTATACCTTAAGGTTTTACAATTACTTGACCTCTATGGAAACAAGAAAATGTAAAACATTAGCGTGGGCTCTGAGAAACTTGCTAAAAAAAACGAGTGGGCGAATTAATCCATAAAAGTAACCGTTAGTTGCGGCCCCTTTAAAAAAGAAAGAAAAAGCAATCGGATGAATGGACGGAGAGACAACGAGTTGATGCATCGATATCGGAGCGGCAACGATTACTCGATAGATCCATCCACGGAAAAGTAATCTCCCATGTTGACAATTGATTAATAGTTTGGGTCATTTTTTTTAAGAAAAAAGGCCAAACTTCGTCTCGTATTCGCTTCAAGAATATTAAAATATGCCGCCTGCCTTCAGTTGATATCATGATTAATTCAGTGTCTGTGTTAGTGTTGGTGTTGGTTGGAAAGAAAGAAAAAAAAGAAAAGAAAATGATGACAAGAATGTTTTTGAACTAATCACCACAGGCTGTGGAAAACTATTATTTTAGTATTATTTATTACAGACAACCAGATGAGAGAGGCAGAAGAGACGAATAGAAGGCGACGCAGAAACCAAACGCATCAGAGCCTTGATGGCCGTCCTCCTAAAGATACGTCAATG
Organism: Cyclopterus lumpus; assembly: GCF_009769545.1. Taxonomy (NCBI): domain Eukaryota; kingdom Metazoa; phylum Chordata; class Actinopteri; order Perciformes; family Cyclopteridae; genus Cyclopterus; species Cyclopterus lumpus. Next base: position 3,076,371 of record NC_046985.1, on the reverse strand, counting down.
GCCTTTTTTGCAGTGCACTGTGGGAGATCTTGTTTATTTCACAGCCAATCTAAACCTCTCCAATCAACCCACGCACTTGTCACTTGAGGGTTGATTTCTTGATTACCACAATCAAGTCGGATGTAAAGACACGCGCTCCGGTACTTCTCGCCTTCTTGGAAGCCGGTGTGTGACGGCTGGGCGTATAATACATCTCAGCTCATATTGTGTATCAAGGTGCTCAAAAAGCTTTTGAAGCTTCCGCAGTGAGCGAGATGCTGACGGGTACCTCGCAGAATGATGAGAATAGAAAGAAAATAACCGCGTTTGTTAAAAGAAAAGTGGTCTTTCTGAGCACTTACTCAGCAGGTATCGTCAAAACGACGGAAGAAAAAGGAGCGTGCGGTGTACTCCGGCGGCGGCCGTGCACGGATTGGGGCGCCGCGGTGTCAAACTCTCCCTCCCACCCCCTCCGTTAATGAGAGCGAGCTAGCGAGCGCTCGCCGTGTGCAGCTGTCGTGCCCTACTTCTTAAGCTGTGAAGTGCAGAACACTTTTGCAACGCCGAGCAATGCGACCGCACGACTTTTTGGGGGATTTCCGCGGCATTTCGAGTGGCACGTTTGAAGTGAACTAAATCCCATTAAGCTCCCCCCCGCAAAAAACGTATTGTCTCGTCGTCCTCGTGAAAAAAGAAAGAAAATGTGCCGCTGGAAATTAGCTCACTTTGTCGCGTTTTAATGTCTTTTTGCCAAATGAGTGTCTGCGAGGTTTCTTCTGCACGACACGTTTCTGGATTTTTGCAGAACTTGCTCCAACAATTAGCTTCAACTTTCACCTGCGTAACGTACATTGTAGTACAGTGTGTCACTGCTATGCAATTCTTGTCCACGTCTTGAGAGACAGAGGGAGGAAGACTAATTCTGTGCCCGTCCTGCACTCTATTTCGCTATCTCCTCTCTGCAGCAGCGAGCAACGCTGAGCACAGACCTGCACAGAATTGCCAATGAAATTTGCCGCTTTACTGACAAATTCCTCAGTGTTTGTGCAAGGTGCTTTAACTCATCAAGGCTCTCGTTCTGTGCTCCCGTTGTAAGGCCTTGAAAAGGCTGTGATGGTGCTGCGCGGCCTTGAACGGAGAGACCCTAAATCTTTACAAATATAGTGCGGTAGTGCGAACGTTTGATTTTTGTTAACGCTGTGTGAAAAACACTTTGGATGTATTAGATGTGATGGATTTACAACACATGTTGGATTTCCAGAGTTTAGTTTCCCTTCGACATATAGAACTGGTGTATTTCAGTAAGAAAAAAGTCTATTTAGCTCTTTTTTTTTCACCATTTCAAGCCGTTACACTGATTAAATATATAACGGCGCCGCTTGAGTATGGTTAAAAAAATAAATAAATCCTAATCAGGATTATTTGGAGACCAAATTGAGATGACGATGATATAACGAGATCCCTCACTGACTTGGAAACGTCGTGCATTTAGAAGAAGAGCAAATACTGCATCAATCTAGTGCACCAAATTAAGAGGCTGAGGTCCGAACGAAGGTCGGTGCTATCCAAGAAGATCTCCAGTTCCCACTAGGGGATCCTCGTGGACCAAAGGCCCCCCCCCCCCGCCCCCCCTGACCAACTCATTGGACATCATTGGGATAAATTCATCCCCGAGACCCAAATGAGGGAGACACAATAATCCTTTTAATCTCGATTTTCTGGTTTTCATAACCGCTTGGAAGCCAAAACCCGAAATTGGAAATTGGATTAATTGCACAGTCCCTATTCTATCATCTCCATTTCTAAGGCACATCCCCTGATCGAAGCATGAACCTCCATGTTTGCTGGCTTATTTATATGTACAGGACATCTATTGTGGGAGCAGGATTTCTTCCTCCCTCTCCCAAAAACATCCATATTTGCACTACAACTCAGTCAGAAATATACATGCTGTGTATAGAAGCTCTGTTTACCCATACGATTAGGAAGCTGGCGTTATGTTGACATCCAATAATTATAAGTACAGAGGTAAGGGTTTGCATCTCCCTCACGTAGAGTATGAAGTATGTAAAATCCATACCACGAGGTTCTGCAAACACTGTAAAGATTTCCATTATCATTGAGGCGGCGTGGGGGCGCCGGCCCCTTTTGATGGCTCCTCGTTTGTTGTTTTTCTTCGCTGCTCGGGTTCCATTTTATTTGTCCTCAGGATTAATAACAACCCAGATATGTGGTGATAATCAGATGAAACCCACAGAAGAATACGATCAAACGATTTTGGAGGAAAGAAGAAGGCTCTTCCTGTGGCCTGACTCGGTTCTGTTATTGTAATGGTCCAATTACCACGCTGGGAGCAGGGCGGTGCGTTCCACCGGTAGCAGCGCGGCGCGTCGGTAATGACGCGCGTTCCTCCGTTTGCTTTTCGTGAAGCACGCTCCTCCCGCGGCCTCGACGTAGAATTTCAAAGTCGAGGAAAAAGTGACGAGATGTTTGATTTTTTTTAATTCGAAAAATGTGCGCAGCGCAGATATGGAAGCCACTTCCGCTCGCTACAATTAGCGGCATCCATCATAGTCATAGCCTTCACACACACACACACACACACACACACACACACGTTGTAAATCCTCGGATGGGGTGAATTCATATTCACAAACAATGAATAGACCGTCCCAGAGCACAAATACATGTAAGAAAGCTGAGTGATGTTCCTCTTTAACAGACGTCGGATAATAATGGTAATAATAAATATTTTCAAACCCAGTTGTTAATTTGAACTTGACAGCATCTCCTTTTCATATGCATTCCCCAATTTTTTTATTCTTATTTACTGAGAATAGCCGGCAATACATCTCAAGATTCATTTTTTTCCCCCCCATTCAAAAGTTGTAGCTGTTGACATCCGTCTTCCAACTGCGGGAAAGAAATAATGAGTTCCCCCACAGCGTGCAGACATTAATATTAATACCGCGGCTGACGTCCATTCCAGCGTCCCTAACTGCTCGTCATTTAAAATCCGAACCCCCCCCCAGAGATCGTCCTCTAAATAGATCTGCTGACGGATCCGGTGCGGTGACGAGTGCGTCGCCACGACGATCCCGAGCCGCTTCGAGGTGACGGATAGGTCAGAGGTGACTCGGTTGAGCAATCGTTGCCGTCGGTCAGGTTTTTCATTCATTTTTCACACGGTTTTGGAAGATAAATCGAAGACTATTTTTGATCTGAACTAATGGGAGTGTGTCACTCTCGACTCCGAGGCTTCTGGGACGTGGGCAGATCTCGTACATCTAGACTCTGGCCGAACGGTGTGTTCAATGTCTTCATTCCCGAGGACGTGTGTGTAGTACTGTTCATGTTCTGCGTGTTCTGCACGGGGGGGGGGGGGGTGTAGAGCACAAACTTTAGTGTCGTTTTTAAGTGCCGAGACAGCCGGAACGCTGAAAGGAGAAAAAATAGATGAATAAATAGATAAACCGGCCAAACTAAAGAGCTGTGTGGGGATTACCTGGAACTGATGCATGCAACATATAATAGTTTTCAATTAAAAATAAAAGAGAGAACAGGAGAGAAGTGGCAACTGGGGCATAAAGGCTAATTTGGAGAAATGCAGAGAAAGCACATTTCCCCCAGTGGTTTATTTTTTTATTTAATTTAATTTAATTTTATGTATGCACGTTCACATTTTAGACCACACACACACACAAAAAAAACTAAACAGCACAAAGTATTTTTTTGCAAAGAGGCTTGATTTTTTATTTTTTTTGCTCCAACGAAAGGTGGTTATTACGTGCAGAGGCGTTCAAGGGCAATATTCAGGATAACTATTATGATTTTAATTTCACACAGCTGTGCGATGTTGCCGTTGGTTACAGTTGGTTCTCTTGTGTTTTTCTTTCCAGCTGCACTCCAACATGGACAGAGGCGAAGGCAACGTGAAGTACGTCCTGACCGGCGACGGGGCGGGCAGCCTCTTCCTGATCGACGAGAAGTCCGGCGACATCCACGCCACCAAGCGGCTGGACCGGGAGGAGAAGGCCATGTACACGCTCAACGCCAAGGTGCTGGACCGGAGGACCAACCTGGAGCTGGAGCCCGACACCGAATTCAACATCAAGATTCACGACATCAACGACAACGAGCCAAAGTTCGCCAAGGAAATCTACTTCGCCAGCGTCCCCGAAATGTCTGAAGTTGGTGAGTTATGGTCGCCGTTACTTTAGAGATCTGAACGGCTGACTGGTCTGTTAGCGGGGCAAAATATGAAAACTTTAAGAAGCCTATGAAGTCAATAATAATTGGTCTATTAATTCAAAAGCATATATATATATATGTATATATATAATTAATAATATGCTGGAAGGCAATTAAGGAAAACCAAAACACTGAACAATGGCGTCCATCAGTCAGATTCACTCCTTCAAGGTCATTTGCTCTTTTTTGTGATTATTGATTGGGGCTCATCGGGCATTCATAACAAGCAATGCCACGTGCATATTTTAATATTGAAAGTTTTAGATTGTCAGTCTCAGTCTTTGCAATTAAGGATTTGCTTCACCGCGCTCCGCTTCGTTCCATTCGAGTCACATAAACAAAACCAATCGGCATGAATACAAACAAAAGCTCCTGGAAAATAATGCGCGCGGCCTGAAATCAATCCTCAATTACGCAACCCATAAAAATGAACACGCAGGAGCGATCGGGGGGTATATCACAAAAGCCAATTGTCTATACGAGACGTGACAACGGGGCCCGTTCACGGCGCTCCGTCCTCGGGTTTCTCAGCTGAACGTATTCTGGGGGTCGCCGCCCTGCTCGGCCATGAAGAACCGAGCAGCCGCCCCCCCCTTCTTTTTTTTACGCCACCAGTGCCACCGCTACTAAGTGGGACAGATGTTCAAGGGCTCATTAGTATGCGCGGAGACGGGCAGGGACCCAAACAGGACGCGGCGGAGGTCCCCTGAATGCCAAGGGCGGCAGTTTGCAACGTGGCGTTATTGAAACGCTCGGCTGGATCAGGCAGGACTTGACGGGGGAGTGACTCAATGAGAAACTGAGCTATATATATATATATATACACACACTTGGGCTTGGATATGTGCCAAAAAATGTATATATATGTATATATATATAAAATTAATATATATATAAATACATTTCATATTTTTTTATGAATTTTATAAATATATATATATTTTTTTAAATATAAAATTAATATATATATATATATACACATTTCATATTTTTTTTAAATTTTTTATACTGTATATATATATAACTTTTTTTGAAAAAATATAAAATTAATATATATATACATTACAAAAATATAAAATTAATATATATATACTTTTTATATATTCTTTTAAATTTTATATATATATTACTTTTTTTGAAAATATATAAAATTAATATATATATGCATATATATACAAAAATATAAAATTAATATATATATACAAAAATATAAAATTAATATATATATATATATATATATTCATTTGATATTTTGTATTCATTTAGCACACAAGTGGCACATATCCAAGCCCGAGTGCGAGGCCCGGGTGGTTGGGGTTCTCGTGGTTCTGTGAGTGATGCTAAGTTTCATATTACCGTGTAAAGGCCGCGTCCCTGAGCACGGCGATTATATTCCTGCTCCTCAGGAGAAGCTTGTCACTGTGTATTTAATGCCGCCACGCCTCTGACTGACAACAGAGGTCACGGAGAGAAAAGCATCAGTCATACGAAAGCAGCAATGATTGCATGCAAAGTTAGTTTTTTATTATTTTTATATATGCTTTGAACAGGATTCTGCAAAGAGAGATAATGCAGCTTCCAAGTAGGATTCTTAATTATAACATTTACTGTAAAATAAAAAGTACAGAGCGCTGGTGACGCATTTAGAAATGTTTAGCTTTAAGCCAAACATGCAAAACACGTGTTGTGGTTTTCAACTCAAGGGATCACACAACTCACACTTGGGATCTGACAAGATGTTTCCATTAGTAGATTTAATTATGCATCATAAGCGGCTTAGAGGTAGTGACAGGAAGTTAGCCAGCCCGTAAAGCCCTCTCTAATATACATTATGTTGCTGTGAAAGCAACTAATTCACGTACATTTAAACACATCATAATAATGTTAGGATTGTCCTTAATAGAGCCTGAACGCATCGTAGTGTAACTCGATGCACATTAGCTCTCGAGCTGCCACGTCGTATATTAAAGAGAGAGAGAGAGAGAGAGACCTTCAATGCCAGTCCATGCCGTTCAGACATTTCAGAGATTAACTTTCATTGAGGTGACGTGTAGACCCTCCTACAAGCTTATCACCACTTATTTATTTATTCACTTGTTGTGTCTTTAAAAAGGGAAGTCACCGTCTAACTTAATTAGATTTTAAAGCCCCGTTATTTAACGTGGAATTAAAGATTAGTGGGTTGAACTTATTGCTTTGCTCAAAAGGTTTTACAGCAAAGTCTCTCAGGATGAACACAAAGTACATAAAACACACGTCGAGTCAGTCACTCGATCGTGTGTGTGTGTGTGTGTGTGTGTGTGTGTGTGTGTCCTTCGGCATTAAAGCTTGACTCGTGCATGTTCTCTTTTGCAGGTACATCCGTCGCCACGGTAACCGCCAACGACGCCGACGATGAAACGTACGGGAACAGCGCCAAGCTCGTGTACAGTATCCTTCAGGGACAACCGTACTTCTCTGTGGATTCTGAAAACGGTAAGCCGGCGGGGAAGAGGGGGAGGGGGGGGGGGGTTAATATCTGAGTGAATTCCCCTTTAGGAACACATCCATGATGTTATTCGTTTCAGCTGTCGTGTTAAATTCTGTCAAATTGTGTAATAATTGTAGTAAAAGTCCACAAGGAACTAGTTCCAAACTACTAAATCAAGTTAAACCAGAGCCACCGGCGGATGCCTCCCATCAGAAAGCCTTAAATCACCTAAACAAGGAAGTCAACGGCAGCAAACGATCCCTCCTAATGTTGAAATGACGAGTGATTACACGCATTGACTTGCAAATTGGTCTTTAAGGTGAGTCCTTTGTTTAGAAATGGTACCGATTCATGGATATGTATCTATTTATTTAATTATGTGTCACGAGATGCCCCAAAGTCTACAAACTGGACATTTAGGCCCTTATTTACATTCACTATGTATAAAACACGTCTTAAATGAGTTTAAAGAAATGTCAGACATTGAGTGTTTACTCGCTCTCCTACCGAGAGGCGGGCGACCGAGTCCCTTTCATCTCTTGGCCTAACAAAGGGAAACATGGAGCCAAAGGTCAAAGGTCCATCCCAGTCTTAAATACACGTTGCGTGTGTTGATTCAACATCAACGCGAGAGAAGGAGCCACGGTGTCCAAAGCAGAGACTCAGCTGGCCTCCATTTACATGCAGGACCGCAGAAGTGGCCTTTGACCCCGAAGGCCTTTGTAGTTCTGACATCACGAGTCCTGCGTGTGCTGAGGTTCGATGCTCTGAGCTGTGCAGTGCACGTCGAGCCAGAACCGCCTCCTGCGACTTGAATCCTGCACATGAATGCAGCACTTCTGACAGGAGGGACGGTGTTGCCAGGGAACAGAATATCCAGGCAGCGATTACATTTCCCCTTTAAAAAGTAATTGGCTAAACCAAATTAGTGGTATATAGATGCAATTTCCTAGGAGACGTGGTTGAGCATGGGGGATGAAATTGATCTTAATCTTATCTCATTTTTCAGTAAGGCAGAAGATACACTTTTTTTTTTCCAAAATGAAGTTTTTCCAGAAAATTGGCAAACGAGGTGGGAATAATGTTGATGTTGGCTGAACCCCCCTCCCCCCCCCCCCCCCCCCCTCCTTCAGGCACCATCAAGACCGCCCTGCCCGGCATGGACAGAGAAGTCAAGGAAAACTACCAGGTGGTGATCCAGGCCAAAGACATGGCCGGACAGATGGGGGGGCTCTCAGGGACCACGACGGTCAGCATCACCCTCTCCGACGTCAACGACAGCCCGCCGCGCTTCGCCAACCGTAAGAGTCCATCGACGCTGTAACGCTCGAACACAAGCTTGTTTCAAATAATAACGTAATATATGCGGAGCAACGGCCTATAGCAGACGTTCTTAAATATCGACACATAACAAGAGTAATATATTTTTGGTTTCACGCGGGAAAAGGACGCAGGTCACCGTGGTGAAGGTTCCCGTGTTTGTTTCACCGCCGCCTCCTTGGACTTTCTCTTGCTCGTTGAAACGTAACGTTCAATGACGGCCGGACTCGAGATGCAACGTGACTTCCTCTTTTGCTCCGCTCGCTCCGAACAGAAAAAAACCCGCAGAAACGTTGAGATTCCATGTATTATTTGGGCGATTATGAGTACCAGCTTTAACCGGCATTTTGTTATTATAACACCTTCTGGCACATGAAGAAAAAGAGCCAAGCGTTGTGCGCCAATGGCGTCACAGAGCTAGATCCAACTTGCATCGCATTATTAATAAGCATTATGGCAATGCGTTTAAGAAAATAGAGTTTGGCAAACACATTTTGTTCCACTCGTGGTTAAATCAAACTGGTTCGAAACATGGCGACGCTAACCCGACCCTACGAGCCCGTGATGACTTTGGTTTTTTTTCGTGCACCCCTCACGTAGATTCCTTCCGCGTGACCGCCGTGGAGTCCACGGAGATCGGAGGCGCCGTTGGACGCATCAAGGCCGACGATCCGGACGTCGGGCGCAACGCAGAGATGGAGTACAGTATCGTCGGGGGTCACGACACGTTCGACATCATCACCGACCAAACCACCCAGGAGGGAGTTATCATCATCAAAAAGGTCATTTCTCTCTGTTCCTTAGCTCCACAGAAAAGCCTTTAAATAACCCCGCCTTCCTTCACCTTCAGGGGTTCCCCTTCACGCTGGAGTAGATGTCCCGTCTCTTCTCAATATATACGTTTTCACTTCAATGGAAAGACAGAACAGCACCGTTTCAGATAACAAAAAAAAAAAAGCCCTGTGATAACATTTATTCGTGTGAGAACGACATGTGACGGAATATAATTTTTGAACTGCGGTGTAAAATCAGATACGCTAAGCCTGTGAAATGAATAATATAAAGCGTTCTTTTGCTAGAAGACTCCTTTTAGATTCCTCCCGAGATCTGCGAGATATTCCTCACACGGATTTTGTAACTCAGAATCCAGAGAGTGCGCGAATAAGATAAAGGCAGACAAAATAGAACGTAATGAATTGCCTATAAAAAAAAAAACCTCCACTGCTTGACTTCTGATTCTCTTTCATCTCCAGGCGCTGGATTACGAAACTAAGAGGGACTTCGAGTTCAGAGTGGAGGTGAAAAACACCTACTTGGACTCCAGGTTCATCCACGGCCTGAAATTCAAAGACTACGCCACGGTCAAGGTGACCGTGGAGGACGTGGACGAGCCCCCGGGCTTCACCAGGAACCCGTACATCATCGAGGTGCACGAGGACACGGCCGCCGGCAGCTTCGTCGGCGTGGTGTCGGCCCGCGACCCGGACGCCGACAACAAGCCGGTCAAGTATGTTGTTGTTTGTTGTCATTCTCCTCGTGGAAATGGACGTTTTTCTCGCCTATTTAGTCGACTTAGAGAATGAATCAGTGACCTGTTAAGTAAAGATTCCCCCCCCCCACCAAACAGATGCCGTAATGCCTTAATGTGATTGTTCTAAAACTCATTGTCCCAGCTTTAATTATACTGGTATAAAATCAATAAGACAATAAGCAACCCGTGGTGGAAATACAAAGTCTCCTCTTATCAGTCTTTTTAGCAGGGATATGAAAATGTGCCCACTCGGCTATATCTAATCCATCAGCCTAACCACTTGTCAGTGTGTGTGGGGGGGTGGGGGGGCATATTATTCATGGTTCCCTCCTGGTTATTTCCCCGTGGAAGATGGCGCAGGTCCTGTGAAGTGAACACAGACGCTGTTTATTTCCCTACAATTACGTAAACCCGCCGTGGCACAAAGTCAAAGTGAAAGAGCCTAATTCGCCGCATCGATTCACGCCGCACATATGGCGCCCGCCCGCCTCTCCGGGGGGGGGGACGCGTCGTCTTCTGAGGGCCGGCGAGCGGCGTCACTGCAGCAAAGAGGAGCTTCGGGGTGTTTTTTCTTTGTGAAGACAGATCCGTGCAAACGGAATAGATCTTTATTGTATGAGCAAGATTACACGTATGCAAATATAGGGATTATATTTGGTATTAAACGGCGGTGGTGTGTTTTCTTTCTTCCAGGTACTCCATCGATCGGCACACGGATCTGGAGAGGCTGTTCAACATTGACTCTGTAAACGGCACCATCACCACGCTGAAGGCCCTGGACAGGGAGATGTCCAAATGGCACAACATCTCTGTGGTGGCCACGGAAATAAGTAATTAAAATGTCTAAAGCACACGTCTGTATTTTTACAATCCTAATTCTGTTGTGGGTGCTTTTAAATAAAAAAAATGTTTTATTCAGATTCTTCAAAAACAGGCTTTGTTGTTTTTGTTTTTTTTATTCTTATTTTTAGATAACCCGCGGCAGACGACTCGAGTGCCGGTGTTCATCAAGGTGTTGGACGTCAACGACAACGCGCCCGAGTTCGCCATGACCTACGACACCTTCGTCTGCGAGAACGTGAAAGCGGGACAGGTGATTTATGAATAAAGAGGGGCGTGACGTCTGCATTGGACCCACGGGGGGTTTTTGGTTCTTCCTCCGGTTTAGGAGTCACAGATGCGAGACAACAGGAAAACAAGCAAAAAAATAAAGAAACTAATTCACGAGATGTGTTTGGCTCCATCCTCGAGGGGTGGGGGGGGGGGGGGGGGGGGGGGGGGGGGAGGGGTCGTGGTCTTGAAGGAGAAGCACTTCTTACACGGGGAGAAGCCGTCTGCAGTCGCGTCGGGCAGAGAGCCAAGCAGAAGTTGGCAGTGACGATCCATCAGTCACTTCCTAACATTTGCAGAGGAAATGTCACACACACACACACACACACACACACACACACACTCCATGAGCTCCGTGATGCTGACGGGGGATCCGATCCGTGTGGGGGGGAACAGCCGTTCACACAAACAGCCGCCGTGTGTGTGTGTGTTTGCGGTTCGAGAGCGTCTGCGAATCTTTTAATTATCCAAAGCACTCCTCGCTAATTGCAGATTTATCTACAATGTATCTTGATTGGCTCCGGTTTACTCTCAAGTCTTGTTTTTGTTTTTTTGTTGTTGTTTTTTTTGTTGTTTTTTACAATTGTGAGCGTGCGAATAGAAAAAAAGTGTGTTTTAAAGTGTTCGGATGTGATTCCTCATTTACGAGCCTCCCGTGTGTTTTCCCGTCCGCTCCGCAGCTGATTCAGACCATCAGCGCCGTGGACACGGACGAACCCCTCGTCGGACACAAGTTTGTCTTCAGCATCAGTGCCACCAATCCAAACTTCACCGTCGTTGACAGGGAAGGTGAGGACAAAACATGTAAACGCTTCTGTTTATGTCACGTTGAGAAAAGATTTCGGTTGACATGGCGAACAGGGGACGTGGGGTTTGATGAGTGAGGACCCTAACTATTATATTACATATATGTATTGCCTCCACACGGCTCTCAACATGGCGACGATGCACTAAGGCAGGGGTCGGCAACCCCTCTTTGACACGTATATATATATATATTTATTCATGTTTTTCCCAGTGGACACTCATTCAAAGGGAACACCTCTCATCTTTGAGTTTGAGGTATTACTGTGTCACTGAAAATGACATCCTATGACGTCTTTCCCTGCAGGTCATCAAGATATGCAGAGCCCCGCCCTCGTTAAGCTGTCAATGGATAAATAAATAAAAAGAAAAGTCACAGAGAAAAAAATAGAGAGTTTAATTCTGCGTGGACATATTCTTTTGCTTTCACTGCCAACGATGCCGGCTTACCTGTATGCTTGATGTGTGACAGGAATGATCAAACATGTAATGTTGAAAGGCTCTGGAGCACATTTGATGAACAGCATCGAGCTGCAGGAACGAGCGAAGAGCAGCGATTTCTCACCTGCTGCAAAATAAAAACAATTAGCAAAATAAATCTACTTTTCATGAAGCCTCCAAACTCGACTCCTGCTGCTGGTTCTGAGGCAGCTCGTGAGATATTAAAGAGTCCGTTAGTGAAAACGTGTCCGTCCTCGGGAGCGCTTCAGAACTCCTCCGTCCTCGAGTCTAAAGTGACGACGCGCAGTGTAAACGTAGCAGAAGATATGCGTTTTTAAATGGTTACGTAGTAGTGTTGTCTATTTATTTCATTCAAATAATAAGTTATTGCATTCAAACCATCCTTAGTTATTAATGACTGGAGGGGACGGGTATCGAACCTGCTACCTTCTGGTTACAGGACAAACAGGACGACCACTCTACTACTCTATATCAAATAGCTTTTGTGGCTCCGGACACATTTTATTTGGTGGAAAATAGTGCTAAATGGCTCTTTGGATAGGAAAGAGGACCAGGCGGCTATCCAACAACAACAAAACAAACTATTTTCAACACACACACTCGTTCTGAGCTCAGGTAGACTTCACACTGACAGACAGTTGCTATATTTCAAAAGAAAGAAAATACATTGATTGTAGCATAATGGTCACAGGGAGAGAGAGAGAGAGAGAGAGAGAGACATCCAGAGAGCTGGCTCAGAAGTGATGGGAAAAAAAGCTTCAAATGCTGTATCTGTGTGTTCGCTCTCTATTTAGCATAACTGCTAAAGTCATAGTGTTAGAATCAAATCACGGTAAATATTAACTGAATACTCCTCAACTACTGGAATGTGTTTCACTAGAAAAAGGAAAAAGACCGTTGTGGACGGTCGGACAAATAAAGACGCCCCCAAAAAAAGGCCTTCATATGTATGTATCATGCAAAGAAAATAAATAAAAATAAAGATTGCACTTCCTCCCTCTCTCCTCGTCACCGACGCAGATAACACCGCCAACATCCTGACGCGGCGGGGCGGCTTCAGCCGGCGCGAGATGAGCCTGTACTTCCTGCCCGTGGTGATCTCGGACAACGACTACCCCATTCAGAGCAGCACCAGCACGCTCGTCGTGCGCGTGTGCGCCTGCGACAGCCGCGGCAACATGCAGACCTGCAACCCGGAGGTGCTGCCCTTCTCGGACGGCCTCACCACCGGAGCCCTGGTGGCCATCCTGCTCTGTGTCGTCATCCTCCTCAGTAAGTGTGTGTGTGTGTGTGTGTGTGTGTGTGTGTGTGTGTGTCTTGCGATGTTGTTTCTTTTGGCAACAAACTCAATTCATGACAATTTCATTTATATTTCATACAGGAACCAAAAATCACAAATATTTGTATTCTTTACAACACGGATATTTTCAATCCGATGCAAAAGAAGGCGAAAATGCATCCGGCCGCTAAACATCATGTCTGGTGTTTGCCAGACATGATGTTGCTATCAGCGGATCCGCAATGCATTCTTTGCGAATTGGGCCCATTTCGGGGTGACTTGATTGGAGGATCACTGTTCAGGGGGCGGGCTTTAGGTCCATCCTATCAGCTCCAAAGACGTCGCCACTTTCACATCAACAAGCAGACATGTACCTGACGTTAATCTCACATTAATGTCAGCGGCGTGTCAACACGAGGGAAGCAAATATCCGTCAAAAATCCGCATGGAGCCGTACTGACACCAGAGGGGTCGTCGTGACCTTGACAGCGTACGCCGTTTGTTTTTTTTTTTTTTTTTTCTTCTTCTATGTTGGTGTTTCTGTGGTCGACGGCATCGACATGACACACGGGACTCTCATATGATCCACGCTGCAGCCGATTCCAGGTGCTACAGTCGATAGCGCCGCGCAGAGCGAGTTGCTTTGCTCGAGCACATGCAGCTGAGTGCCCACATGGAGCGGGTGGGGGGGGGGGCTCCAACAGCTTCTATCATTACACACAGGACATCGATTGAAAGCTTTTCCCAACTCAACTGCGATCAATACAATGTTACTGAAAATATGCATTTCTGCCATCGGCCCCCACTCTGGCTGGCACCGGCTTCGAATCCTCCAAAGCATCACAATACTCACGGTGACGTTCAATACTCACGACGGGTTGACGCCGTGTGAATATGAGAATATAGAGAATAGTTTGCCTTCTAAAAAAAAGTCTTAAATCGTGGTGAAAGTGAAACTGGATCTACTTGTTCTTGGAGCCTGGGAACCGCCCCCTCACAGCCGACGAGTCGAATCATACGCAGACGACCTCTAAGCTTTTTACAGAGAAATGAAGATAAAAAAAAAATGTATCCTGAACTCATTGGTTTGAATATGAATACTGATGACAAGGAAAAAGCCAAGTATGTGCACATCTACGCTCCAGTCATTACCACGTTATTTTGTTTTGCATAGCCCAAAAAAATCTGAAAGGTTGCGTGTTGATTCCTGGCATCACTCCAGCCGTCCTCGTGGTCTCCTGCGCTGTGTAATGGCACACCGGGGGGGGGGGGGGGGAAGCAAGAAAAATGCGCATTGCTTATGGTCAAGGGCGTATCAATAAGTAATGGGATTCAGCTTTCCTTCGCTCGGCCGAGCACAGCGCTTGAAGGGGAGCGTTTATGACTGACTCGACTCCATGTGTGCTGTCCTCGAGCCTCGAACCTCACGACCCACTTTTCTCCTGTCAAAAAATCTTTGTTTTTCTTTTGTTTGCCATTTTGATCGGCACCCCGACCCAAAACTAGTGCTACAACAAAAATAAGTAGAAGTTTACCTCCATCTGTCTGTTTTTCTTTTAACCTCAAAATCTGTCATTCTGTGTGGGGCAGATCCTCTCTGACGAAGGTTAAACTCCACGCTCTCTCTCCTCTTGAGCAAAAAAATATCATGACATCTGCTCATTATCTGACATACTTGTTCGTGCATGAACCCCCCCTTCCTGACGGACCCGTCCGTCGCATTCGCCTCCGCTTGACTTCGACGGCCCGGCGCTGAGTTGGAACGGCTCTTGCCGGGTCTGGAAAAAAACGTGGCACCGGTTGGTCACCAATGTCCATAAAGAACCTTTCATAAACAGACACCTCCACCACCGCACATCGAAGGTGTTGTAATTAACACCCAGGTGGGAGGCAAGTAGACAACTTCAGTACCCGCTGGTAGGACGGAGGAGAAAAAAAAGGGAAAGTAAGGAGTAAGCCATAAATGAGATATGGTTTCCTCTTTTTTCTGAAGAATTATGGGTTTATTTAGAAATTGCTAACGCACGGTGCGGTGCCACTCTCCGGAAAAACGTGCTCGCTCTGCAATCTCCCGATTGTCTTTTACCCCTGAAAGAGAATGAAGGAGATGAGATACGAGGCTGAGAGAGAGAGAGAGAAGGGGGGTAAAAAGAAAGAAGGATCATCTAACCGCCGTGCATTTGTGCCGTTCAAGGGGGGGGGAAAAGAAAGAAAAAGCTTTTTCACTGAATCTTTAATAATAGGAGGTGAATGCCTGAGGCAGTGTTGGGGATTTATAGCAAATGTGTCTCCCCTCTGCGCTGCTGCTCCCCTGCGCCCTTTAATGCATGACACATGTTAGGAGGCACACCATCTTACGCCCAGCTTCCTCTCTCTGTTTTGTGCGCAGTGATCGTGGTGCTGTTCGCCGCCCTGAGGAGGCAGAGGAAGAAGGAGCCTCTGATCATCTCCAAAGAGGACGTCAGAGACAACGTCGTCAGCTACAACGACGAAGGGGGCGGCGAGGAGGACACTCAGGCCTTCGACATCGGCACGCTGCGCAACCCGGAGGTGATGGACGCTAACAAGCTGCGGCGGGACATCATTCCCGAAATGCTGTTTCCCTTTCGGAGGACGTCGCCCATAAAGGACAACGCCGACGTCAGAGACTTCATTCACGGGCGGCTCCAGGAGAACGACGCGGACCCCACGGCGCCGCCGTACGACTCCCTGGCCACGTACGCCTACGAGGGCAGCGGGTCGCTGGCGGAGTCCCTCAGCTCGCTGGAGTCGGCCGCCACCGAGGGCGACCACGACTACGATTACCTCGGCAACTGGGGGCCGCAGTTCAAGAAGCTGGCCGAGATGTACATAGGGAAGAGTCCCGACAGGGAGACCTAGACGGAGCATTGTTTTTTTTCAAGCCCATATTTTACGTCTGTTCGCGCGGCTAGCTAGCCAGACGGCCGTTTGTCTCGTTAGCTCGCCGGCTAGTTGACCGTCGGTCCATCTATCTATCTATCCAGCTATCTATCTGTTTATCTGTCTAGTTTGCTAGCTAGCGCGCTAGTTAACTAGTCGTCTATTTGATTCACTCGCATCAATAATCGCTGCGACCCACTCGTGGGGAGCTGAAAACGGAAAATCAAAGACTTGAACCGAGTGGAATTTCTTTCTCATTAATGGGGATGCAGTATAATTCTCAAAAGTTGTACGTTTTTTTGATCATAATCAGTAAAGATGCCTTTGAATTTTAGGTGTGGACAATGTGTTTTGTAATTGACCCGAGAGATAGTAGTCTCGTATGCTATCAGTGTTTATTGGCGCCGGACTGGTTTTGGGGGCGGGGTAGAGAAGGAGTCAAGTGGTTTTTCCAGCCACCTCCATTAAATACTGTAAATGTACAAAGTGTTTTTAATGATGGACATCCTATATACTATTTGCTATCTTTGTTTTCGACAAGCAATGTTCATGTGGGTGGTTGGTGCAGTTTATTTGTCAAACTGTGAATTCATTTCATCATTTAGGTGTAATATGTAATGGAAAGTGTATGTTGTAGGAAAACTGTCATACACTGGCAATTCATGCTGTTCGAATGCTGAGTCACACTGTTTTATATTTATATTTTTATACTTATTTTCTTAATAAAATGATGTAAAAAAAAAAAAAAAAAAAAGCAAGTGCATTGTCTGATTTTGGTTGCTGAGAGGATTGTTGCTCTCGGTCCTTGCAGATTGTTTTTCAAGCCATTTAGAGATTAATAAAAAACTATATTCAGGTCAGTTTACTGCATTTTCAGTTGTTCTCCCTTTAACGTCAGCTAGTATTGTTCCAATTTAAAACAACACTGAAGGATAACATCATCAAAATGTGCCAAAATAAAAGAGTCAAGATTCTCTTATATTCTCTAAAAACTGACTTATATAATAATGATAATCTGCATATTAAAACGCACCGGAAGACAATAACTACGTCTCCAAACTCAGTTAATTAAGTGAATTCCACACAAGTATACCCATTTCTGTTCCACACATCTGTGGAGATGACAAACCCTTCCGATCACTTCCCTCCTCACGCCGCTGCACTTGGTTTCAAATGTGAACATCTGCCCGGCTCGCCGTCGCAGCGCCCAGGCGTGCGGCGGCGGCTGATTCGTGATGTGCGATTCCTGAAGTGTGCGCCACTCCCAGAGCAATTAGTTGCAAAGTTAAAATTATTGTTCTGTCGTGAGAATGTATGCCTTGTCTCCTCAGACGTAATGATTATTATTTACCGACTGCGTGAAAAGCTTCTAGTTAAGCTGTTTTTTTTTTTTTATTGGATCATTAATTGCTTCGATAGTCGTCACATAAAGTAGAATAACAGAAATGAGCATCTCAGAGCTCGCTTACAGCAAGTTGTATTGCTGAATAAAAGGCTGATTAAAGAGCTGAAAGCATCGCGTTAACAACTTTAAAACTGAACTATTTATTTTTGCTGTTTATATTTGATTCATGTAGTCACAATATGGCATGTTTTATGGTAGTTCAATAAATAAATACATGAATAGCCTTATGGTAAAGTAGGTTTTTGAATACTCCTGTGTGAATGTTGTGATCTTAGTATTTTCTCCATTAATAACATAACATTTTCAAGTTAAATGATGAAGAAAAGAATGTATAAATATGTTTATTCGCATGCACACAAATATAAAGTAATCATATTCAGACAGCAGTAGGATTCAATCACACTTGAGAGACATTTGAGTGCTGGTTGTTATCAATTAGCACAAACACAACGTATTCGTGTATGCATGATATATGATTTCATCTCGATATGCCTCCATCGCCAAGTCAATCCAAGTTAAGTGATTCGTATTCGTTGCATTCTGATGCCAACAAATGTAACGGCGAAGCAGTAAATCCAGACTTTATTGTCCAGAACACCGTTGAGCATTTTAAGGCCTCCGTTGGTTTGCGTTTGCACCGGACTGCAACACACCGTGTCCCGGAGGTTTTTGTCCATCCAAAAAATAGCTAACGTTTTGTGCCGCTCTGCAATGCTTTGTGTTTCCCCAGGCGTGTCCATCGCCGTTGTGTATTTAACGTGCGTTCCAAGGCCGGCGAGCTTCCGTCCACAGCGGTGATTATTCTGGAGGTGAGAGGCGTCGGGGGGGAAGAGGCCGGATATCGACTGTCCGGCTCAGAGTCCACAGAGCGCACCTGCTGAACAACGAGGGAGACTATTGCGCTCCCCATATTGATCACCCCTCTGCTACTAATGATGATGTATGTCACCACAATACTTCCGACGTGTTGCCGTCCCGCGGCGAAGCAGCTCGGTAGTGAATAAACCTGATAAAGGATGTTATGAGAGTCCTATGTTGTAAGATGGATGATTTAAGAGGAGGCTCTTTCTGCGTTAGCTAGTTTTTTGTTTGTTGTCTTTTTCCCCACATTTGGCCTTTTTTCTATAGCTACAGCATACTCAGACACATTATGCTCATTTTCAGATTCACACATGTGTTTGGGGTTTCTATTAGAACATGTTTACATGTGTTAATGTACAATACACACATCATTTTTCACATACCTTTGAATAAACCCAGCCAGCTCCGATTGGCTTGTGAGGGTAGATATGGCGCACCTTTGCAAAAGGTAATTCTCAAGGTGTGGGTTGGTTTATTCTAATGAGACATAGGAAGGGGAGCCATATCTGAATGGTTTGTTTAATCATGTGTTTTCTTACTTGGTGCCGCCCACAAACTGGTTCCCATTATTTCCCAGTTTGTTGGTTGGTACGAGTAGGGGTGTAATCTACCAAATAAATGCTTAGTCATCTACCTCTCAAGTGATATACTTGACTAATTGATTAATTGATTTGTTTACCAGAGATGTGCTCATAAGTTTCATCAAAAATAAGTCAATCAGCACGAAAAAAAGCCAAACAAAACAACTAATACACTAAAACCAAAATGACCAGTTAGTCCACTGATTGCCTAAAAGGGTGGCAGCCACACAAATGTAGCTGTAGATACATTATTACTGTGAATACGATTGATGGCACCTGCCTCCAAGGAACCAGAGGATAGCTTCTCAATATAGTGACATTTTTGCATTAGAATCAGTTCAGACTAACATGGGCACACGTGGAGTTGTACCAGTACATGTGGATGAGTCATTTTACCATATTACAATGGTGTATCACATAAAAGCGTGTGAGGGTCACGGATGTTGATCATTTACACACAAATGTGGAACACTAATGGGACATTTCGGCTCGCCCATAAAATAATTTGGGTTTATTATCCGTCCAGTTGGATGAATCAAAAGGAAAATGTTTTAAATTTGACCCGCTGTGCATGGGGGACACAAAGGGCCCAGCGAGAGGCGATTATTATTCCATCAGTTCATTAATGCCGTCTCCCCGTTATGTTTCATGTCTTGCCACTAATTTGACCTCAGCGACCCGCGTTGAGTGCGGCCTCTGTTCTCCGGGCAGTAAAAAGAGAAGTTCTCTCCGGCTCACACCGCTAACGTGACGGCATGGGTCGAGATTAAACAGAACATAGCGTGTTTGATGGGGGAGAAAAAAGTAATTTGCATGCAACATGGAATAAAACATGACGGGGCGACTCCTGATGGGAAACCGTCTTTGAACCGCTGGCGGCTTTATTTAGCCAATTCATAAAAGGGGGTGAAAGAAAAATAAATATATGAAACCGCTGATGGATTTGCCTGATGGACAAACAGCGGGATGTGACTGAAGCCGCGATTACCGATTGTAGATTGTTTCGATATTTCCCTTTTGATGAGTGCCGTGAGCGAAAGCCTCAGATATATGAAGTCTGCAAAGGCCGATTCAGTTCAGTTCGGCTGCAGCTTCCAAGCGGCTCGGCGCCGGATTGTTTACGAGCAGACAAGACTTCAGTCGGCAGGTTGATGCACACGACTTCAAGACTTTCATTTATTTGTTTATTTGTTTTTTAAGGATGTTTGTGTGCCCCCTGCCAGGCCTCTTGTCGGGATTCATAATGCATAGTGTTCCGTACGGGGGTCTTAACCGTGCCCGCGATCAATAATGCAGGTGAGATATCGGCGTGCAGACGAGATGTGACAGCCCGGCCCACCTGAGGCGCCGCGTATTGTTCCGTTTTAAAATAGTCCTTTTGTTTACAGCGTAACGTTTCCCCAAAACAAGTCACGAGCGGGTACCCGATCATCTTAATGTGGCTTAAAACATAACTGAAAGGGAGTTATTTATGTCTTTAACACATATTGATTGCATAACTGTTCTTTTTATGTGCAGAATAGATTTTTCCGTTAACCGACCTTTAGATAACCGCTAACAGTTGTAAAATAAAATATGCTAAATGAAAATCATGAAGCGTATTTTCAAGCTTGACCATTTGGGAACACGTGAACCTCTACGCACCTTTTCTTTCATCGCTCATATTTCTCTCAACGCCATATGGTTGCTGTTTTCCGGGCCCGACTAGACGATGGCGGCCAGGTCGCACACCTGAGGAGAGATCGCCACCCGTTAGCGAGCCAGACGGGTCCACCGCCGAGGAGGACGGAAGACCCGCGGAGCCGAGTCTGAAATCCTGGCTCCTTGAAATGTGGCGACCGCCTGTTACGTCTCACACATTGATCACAGTGACGAAAATTATATTTATAAGTCAAGCTTCATCTGGTTTTCAATTTTAACTCATTTCTGCACACGCACACCCATATGTTAAAGGAAAAGTCAGCTTTATTGTCACTTCTAACATTTGTGCAAACAAACATCTGAAAGTATACGTTTCAACATAAAGTGATTGTAGTAATAATAATAAAGTAATAAAGTGTAAAACTTTACAACAACAAAGAACATGTAGACAACATATAAAACTTGAAGCAGCAGTCAGACATGTATATATATTATATTAAGTCATGATTATATTGTAGGTCACGTGGGTAAAAACGTGACTCCAACCACTAAGACATTGAGCGATATGTTGTCGTGCATGAGCTGATAACAAAGATGCCAAAATGCGTCACTTTATTTTTTTTTTATTTTTTTTACACAATATTTGATTGGAAGCACAACAAAACAAACTGGATTTCAATGCTTATTTAAACAAGTTTAAAGCAATATATCCTTCAACGTGAGCATTTTAATCATATCTGTGCAAATCCTTTACCGAAAAAGACTTTTCACAAAATGATTACACTTCATTTGCGACAGCAATCAGAACACCACGGGGAATCTCAAAAAACCTTGGCTTTCACCAATTTCTTTTTATTTCTTTGTGTGTGTGTGTGTGTTTTCTCTCTCTCTCTCTCTCTCTCTCTCTAGCAGTCACAATTTGGTAACCACTCTTCCAGGTCTAAAGCGATTTCAGTGGGTAGTTATGGATGTGGGCTGAACATTAAAAAAAAAACACACACAAGGCAGCTTTTTTCCCTCCGGAAAAAGAAAATTACTTCTGAGCACAAAAGGGAATGCATCAGTGGCGTGGCACACTGCCTAGTTTGTTATAATTACAAGCAAAAGCAGTTCTGAATAGGCATCTTAATGACCAAACAAATTGTTGCATATTTCAAACCCATCTGGATCATTTTCTTAGGGGAAATGTAATTGCTGCTCAGACGCGGTGAATGCTATCTTTGTTGTGGCGCACAAAGAGCACCTGAGAAGATGCGGAACGCCACTTTTCCTTCGCCCGACGATGAATTGTCCTCCCGTAAGCTTTCATATTTCATGGGAGTCCGTCAGCTGGGCCCCCGAAGAGGTCTATTAACACTCGAGAGACGGTTGTTTTTTTGTACTCGCGTGTGTTATTGCGCGTTTCACAGCGAACGTGATGCAATTTCCATAATGAAAGAACAAACCGGGGCTCTATGACAGAAGCCATCGACGCAGGGCATCGTGGGGGTTCGACCTTGTTGGTTTCGTCGACTGTCTCCTCCCAACGTGTGGCGCCTTCCCACTTTACTTAGTATTTGGCTCCATCTCCTGGGCGTCTCAAAGCAGAGCGCGCAGATGGTCCAATTCTGCCAGTATTAGTCATCACTCTCACAGAATATGTTTTAAAAGATCAGATCACGAAAACATAGAATAAATTGTGATTAATTGCTTTGTTGAATTCAGTTGGACCGAAAAACAGAACTTTAAACATTACATACGGTTGTTTTATTTGCAGGAAATCCTTTTCTTATATAGGTATATAGTATTAATATAATTAGACAGTATGCTCCTGAGTAAGTATGACAACTAGACAGTATTAAAGTATCCGTTTGACACATACAGTATATTGTTTATCTGAGACACACTGCTTTCTGATTTGATGTCTTTGAATATAATAAACCACCAACAGAGGGCAGCAGAGATCTTTGCACAGGTAGTCGGGAGATGTTGCTGCAACACTCACACTCCCACGCTATAGCACAAATATCTACATTATTGATTGATAAGTTGTATTTCCATCCAAATGTGGCACCCAGAAAGATCCACAACACAGGAATAAAAAACTATGCAATCAGTTGGCAAAGATGTCAATTATAATAATCTTTTATATATAAGTATGCAGAACTATTCAATCATCTGGCGAGAATTTAAAAGGAGAAAACCAGCATCTGAGATGATTGCAATTGATTGCAGCCACAAGTGCCGATACGGGAACGGCCCTGAGAGGTTCTTGAAGAAAAAGCCCACCGAGAAGATAAGTTAGGAGATCACTTCCTGAAACTGAGCACCTTTTGGGGTTTGCAACCCTCAACTATTCATCGGCTGTGGAGCACTCTTTTACTCCGGTAGGCGTACTCATTTAAACAGATTTGATTTAGCATGTTTCCTGTCCTCGTGCTAAGCTAACGGCTTCCTGGATACATGCACTACATTTTAATCTACGGAGATGATCTCGAGAAAGCCAATAAGCGTATTTCCAAAAAGTGTCCATCTATGAATTTGATGGACGGCAGACAGCTTTGACAGTTTGTCAGGTAAATGATGCATTGTGGGTTTTGTGAGGGACCCAAAATGTCATCTAGTAGCATTTATAACCTGCAGCGATCTCACCGATAAACTCACGCTCCATTAAGGGGAATAAACCAAACGCACACAGCAAACATCCCCCGGTACAACACAAGGTGTTGACATCACTGATGGTTCTGGATGCTTTTTCATCAAGCGAGTTGCATCATTCCGTGTTTATGATCATTGTTGTTGCACCCCCCCCCCCCCCCCCCCCGTTACACAGATGAGATGCTGCAGACGCTGTGCACGGATGATTACATTTCCTGATTCCCGACTTGTCCTCGCTCTCACCCTGCTTACGATGGAAATACTCTAAAAAGGCACCCGAGTTCCCACCGTCATCAAACGATATGTGCGCGGCATGTTTCTGCCGTAACTTCAATCCAACCTCGCCGACTCTGTCTAGAAAATAAATCCAGAGAACAATCACAAATGGCCCCGTGTTTAACTCCTTACTAACCGACTTAAATGAGCCCAAAACTCGGTCAAAATAAAACGCAAATACAGTGTTAGAACAAAGCATATCAGGAATGTACATTGTTGTTGTTTTTTTATGTGTATTTTGCAGTGCCAGCATTTGCCAGATTACAAAATGTTGATACCACCCCCTTTCAGATAATCCGTGTGACTGCTGCCTCCGGCTCCCGTGCACCGAGTGTGTTCCAGAGGTCAGCTCCGATCTCATCTCCTATTTCCGACGTTCGTTAAGCTCCGTTCTGCGCGCCGTGTCCAAATAGGGTAATTCTGTGTTCAATTAAGCAGGGCAGACACAGGACATTCAACACAATGTCAATGAGATGCCACTATGAGTGAGCTATCAATTTGATGGACAGTCGAGAGCGGCGGATAATAAGCCGGTGCGTGTCCCCGGATTCTTGCACCACCCAAGGCCATCCCCACAATTGAATTACACCGGTGCCTTGGTAAGTCACAGTTGATAGGGCCTCATGCGTTGCAAAGAGCCACCTTGCAGTGACTGTGCTGTGCTGTGTAGTCGTGTGCCCGTCAGTAGCTATCATGGCACCGTCTTCCTCTGCAGCCGTGGCCATGAAGCTGGTATAAAGAGACCCGCTAGGCCACACAAAGCACTGCAGTTGTCCTTAGGCAAGAGGCCAGTGAGAGAGAGAGAGAGAGAGAGAGAGAGAGAGAGAGAGAGAGAGAGAGAGAGTAAAGTAGGGAATTAGGGGGATGGGGTGATTCTTCTGTGCACAACGAGCCAAATATCCCCGGGCCACGAGCCAAGTGGCCAGTCACAAGGACGGCGAGCCAAGAGAATGCCATCCGGCCAGGTTGCACAGCCAGATAAAAAGCTCCGCGGGTCGCCCCGTAGCTCAACACAGAAAACACCCCATAATACAACAGTCTCTTCTCTTCTCAGTATAGCGAGCATCTTCCCCCTGCATAGCACTCCCCCCGCATGGCTTTGATCTCCAGATAACTCTGTCCAGGTGTGGAAATGCGAGCTTATCGCGGGGGTTTGGCAGAGAAATAAAATAAAGTAAAATAAAAGAAGAGACACAGGATTCAAGGCTTTTGATTTTGTTTAGTCACAGAGCCCGGAGCCAATGCGCTGACATTACTTTGGTTGGGCTTAGCGAGGACGCCTGTGAACAAAAGTTCCTCGGGGTGTTGAGTCTCTACAGTACCTACTGTATGCTCAAAAGATGCTGCAGAGAGGTGGGATCAAATATGGTGTGGAATAAAAGTGCAATCGTGCTCCAGAGGTGCATGACTCAACAGGCTGAGGGCTGTAGACTACCTCAACCCTGCCAGGTCAAAGGAGCTGTAACACGGATGTTTTAATGAGTACTTTTGTCACTTATTTTGTTAATTGTTCAAATATAATTTCCCACGGTTGCATCTTCAAATTGCTTCATTTGCACCGAACAACAGTAAATATGTTTTTATTCTATTAATTGTATTTTCCAGCTACGTCACACAGATGAGTTACTGTAAAACTGGCAATACATAGTGCAGCATCCCACAGGTCAAACGTGAGCTAATCGGTCACTCTTTACACCGTATCCAAAAAGTACAGAAGAAAACACACATGCATACGTGGAAATATGTTATTAGGTAAACTTTATGTCGGCAGCAGGCAGTTCTTTATAATCTATTTGCAGAGTAAACAACGAGACAGCAGGTTACACACGGAAATTAGATAAACTAAATATCTTAATAAATAAAAATAATTAATAATTAATAATAATAATAATAAAAATCTAAATATAGAAAAGAAAAAAGTGAAGAACAAACAATATGAAGTTGTTTGTGTCCACTGGACATGGAGCAATTAAGAAGATGAGTACACTTCTCTGATATATTTATAGAAAGCTGTTAATGCAAAAAATAAGTGTTTTAGTTAGTTGATGAAAACATCACCAGATTTCTTTTTTATTACGTTAGCAGCTAATTAATTTGATAAATCCGTCCAAAATGTCTAATGCACTCTTTTTCACCTTTTCACCTAAAAAAAAGAAAAGAAAACAAGTAATCTAATTAGAATTAAACAACTTTAATGCTTAGCTGTAAATCACTTTCACTGTAAGCTTACACATTCATGTTAATTAGTTTATGCTCATAAGTACATCTCCCGAGCATTATTATGTTTCTGTGTATTACAGAACGGACTATATACTTTAAAATAGTTTCATCAACTCACTTCAACACCTTTGTGCACAACTTTTGACATTCAGGGTTCTCAGGAGTAAAATATTATAAAAAGGACATATTAATACGACTGCTGGTGAAACTCGCCATACAAAAAGCAAATGTTAAGAGTGTTTATGGAATTAGGCTGCTCTCGCTGCTGCAAAGGTAGACAAAGGTACGCCCAGTTTACATTTATAGTGTCAGTATATTATAGTATTAGTATATTTATAGTCGAGTGACTTAAATCAGCTAGCAGTCAGCTAGCTGTCAGGTAGCTAGCAGTCAGCTAGCTGTCAGGTAGCTAGCAGTCAGCTAGCTAGCCTCTTGCTGTCTATATAACTAATGTACATGGCTATTGTCATATTGGTGGTTGTAGATTTAATTAATAATTCATTGTGAATACCCGTGGTTAAACATGCAGTGTTCTGGCTCTGAGAGTTAATACAAAAACACGATCAACGTGTGCTTTTTGTCAACAGACCAGCCGGCCTCCTGCAGCAATGAGCTCCTCACAGCTACACAAACACCACCTTGTATTTCCAGATGGGGGGTTTATTCGCATGGACTGATAATCTAAATGGACACGTTCTCCAATGGAAATTGTTTAAAACTTAAAAGTCAGTACAGGATAATAAAGCCACACTTCCACTGTAAAACAAGGAGTAAAATGACAAAACGATGCAATAGGAAGCCCCGCAGTTCCGTTCAGAAATAAGGTTGCATATATATATATTGTTTTATGATTTGGGGTATTCAAAGATCACATAAGGGTAATTTCCTGGTTTTAAAAGCTGTTTTAGCTCTTCTGGTTTTCAGTCATTATATCCACAAAATTGATGATTATTAAGCATTATCTCAAAAATAGTTTATATGATATGATATTGTGGCAATATTGCTAACGGTATTTAATAAAAAAATATATTGTGATATTTGATTTTCTCCACAATCTCCCTACTTTTTTGTCTCAGTATGGCAAGACATCTAACACGTGAGCACCACCGATCTCAAATGCTCTTCCTTTAGATCACATTTAGTCAGAGCAATAGAAAAATAGCTTTTTTGGGGCTTTATTGGAGTGATAAAAGGTGGAGTATGAGTGCCGGGATGCCAAGAAAGGGGGGAGCAGCAGGAGGGTGTAATGACAAAATCTGGTACGACAGAAAAGTGACAAAAACGAGACAGCGGGGGAGTCCGAATGGGGAAAAGACCAGAGGAACCCACTTACTTTCTTTTTTATGGACTATAAAGCCCCCATATGCTCCTCATAAGAGTCACGGTATATACAGGCAAAGTGAGGACAACCCTCTGAAAAGGAGATACAGGTGAAGGCTGGATAGATAGTTTGCATCCGCCTGTCAACTTCCTGACTCATGCCATCTGTGAATGAAGGCTTTTAAAAAAAAAAGAAAAAAGTATTTATTAATTTTTCTCAGAACATGTTCAGTCAATCATTAGTACGGCGTGAGATAATTATGAAACACCAGATGTGCAGTGAATCATTGAGACACTTGAAGGATATCTTGCATGTCAAGGCTCTCAAAATCGGTCAGAAATGACGTCTGAATATTCGTTCGTGAAAATAAATGCACTGAAACTACGGCTGAGGATAAACTCGCCCATCTTCCAAGTGTGACGCCTCCAGTTTGATCTGGACACAGCTGATGGTTTGTTCCCGGGATGTCAAGTGGAGCTTGCCGTTAGGAAACATTCGTCATTCCTCGTTCATCTTCACCAATCAGCTTCTACTCGTGTGGCGTTGAGTGACGCGTGATTGACAGTCGTCTAAATGCCGTCTTTTGAACTTATTAACCGTGTTGCCATTGATTGTCTGTCTGATATCTCTCCTCCCAGTCAGTGGGCGAGGGGGAAAGCCAAATCAATAATCAATACATGCGCCTTAAAAACACTTCATTTATTCCAGTGGAGCCGACATGCGAACTCTTTTCGGGTCCGTAAAAAATGTCCGCCGTCCGTCAGCCCGAGTGAAGGCCGGTTAGCGAGACGCCGTCCGGCTGACAGACCATTGCACTTCATTTAAAGTTACTGATAGTGAGGTTGGACCCCCATCATGGTGGGGCAGACAGACTTTTTGTTACAATCGAATATACAATTTCATATTTGAATATCTGTTTATATCTTTTTATTTTTAGCAACCCGCCCCCCCCCCCCCTCCCCCAATACACAGGTTACCAGTTCTGAAGTGAATATAAATCAGGTGGTCGGCAGGCTTTATTTATTGGGGTGGCATCTCACTTCTTGTTAGCAGCACGCTTGTTTGTTGTGACACTTTTGATTGAAAAAAAACCAAACAAATAAAGACATTCAATAGTGAAAATGAGAATATATGTATATATATATATTCCTTTCTGGGTACTCTGATTTTAAAGTTGCATGAATTGTTTAATAAATTCAATAGCTAGATTATGTGTCAGTTCTGTCAGTAGTGTGAGACTAATCTTAAGATAATTAATTGTTATTAATTGTATGCCCCATCTCATTGGTCTCGTGGACATGAAGACATACAAGTCGAAGTCTACTACTGATGTCTTGAGAGATTGGTTGATGTTGAACTCCCTCATGTGTCTTTCAAACCCTTCCTGGGGATTCTTTCAAAATGGCCCCATCACGTTTGCGTTTGGAAACGTTCCCATTTCCTCAATCGCGTGCTGAACGCGACATTCGCCGAGCGCGGGATTCCCGTCGCTCGTGATTTACAACGTGACCCGTTAACGTGCGTTGGATTCACGGGGGAGTTTATTTTCTCTCCGGGGTTAGAGGCGCTGAGCTCCGTAACTGGAGTGCGTGGACCATTAATCTGGCTTTACGTGCCCCCCCCCACACACGAGTACAGCAACTCTCCGCCACTGTGACCGGTGAGGAATCACCGGGGCCGAGGGATGAAATCCATCGATCCAGGTGATAATTATCTCTCGAAAGGTAGCTAAAATAAATCCTGGCAGCGCTCTGAATTAAGATAAAGACTCCTAGTCCCTTTCCAATTAAAACATATTGAATGAGTATGCCGTGGTCCTATTTTTAAACCAGGACGAGACACACATAACAGACTGCATCCGGCGGGTGCTGCTGTTTATGATATCAAAATAAACACTCGGGTAATGTGTCCGGAGACCACATATATATATATATCTTATTGCTTCGGGGTGTTTTTGCGATAGCCATTACGGAGAAAGCATATGAAGCCCATCACTCAATGTGCCCAAATAATGCATACGCAGGTCCTTGCTGCTTGCTTGTTTGCTTCATTTGTTGTCGTTTTGTTGCGTCAAGAAAAGAAACGAGGGCAGAAAGAAAAAAAGGATCCAATCCTTTTTAAAGTAATTACGCTAAGTCGCGTTTGGCTGAAGCCCAACGTCGGCAGGTTTCACTCTTCCCAAGGTGCGTGTACCTCCAGAGGCCCGACAGAGGGCGGCGACGAAGGGCGCTCGTCTGTTGTTTCACTGGAAGCCGTGCGGCCGGTGACGGGTGCCAGCTCGGCTCGGCCTCGTCGATACGACTCGCGTGTTTCATATTTATAACCTCCGCTCTCCCTTTCTACCCTAAGAGCCCCTCGCGATGCATTATTTATGCTGCCAAGACGATATTGAATTTGTTGTCTCTTGACACTTTCAGTAAGATATAGTCCGTCCTGCTTAAAGAGGGCGAATCGCAACATCCGATCGGGGGCATCAAACCTACTTCCTTCTGTTTCGGCGCTGTAATAAACCTCCCCTTTCTGACGGACTCCGGTTGTCTGGTTAAAGTAAGAAAAAAAAAAAAAAAAAAAAAAAGAATAACCGTATTGACTCATTGTCCTTTGCCATGTTTAACATTAAAGGCCCATGAATTTTTAATCGCCAACATGGCAACAGTTGGGCTCCCGTGTCGGGAGTGCTATCTTTAGTGCTCGGTGCAGGCAGAGAGGTTGTGGGGAGGTAATATGACCTTAATGTGTCAGACCCCAGGACCTCAGCGCCTGTCAATATTACATCAGGATCAGCACTTTTGAAACAGGATAGACCCCCCCCCCCCCCCCCCCCCACACCTGATTCACCGCAGCAGGAGGCGGAGATCTGTCCTGGTCGGCTGTTTACAAGCTCCAGCGCTGCGTATCTCAGGCTCATCACAAGTGGCGCTTCCAAGAGGAGTATTAGTATGTGTGTTGGGGGGCTGGACGCGATAAGGCCGTGTCGATACGAGATTTATTGCAAACAGGATATAACAAAATAAATAGGGGGCGGGGGGGGAAGTGGACGAGGGACACCTGCGATACATCACGGGGGCCCCAGTATCTCTGAAGCACATCAATTTGCTCGTTTTGGATATTAAACTGCGGGGTCAGCTGTTAGGAGCTGTTCCCCCGCCACGTGTTTCTTAAGGTTTTCGACCTTGGTTAAGTTCCAGGTATGTTTCTTTAATGCATAAGTTATCTGCTAAAGTAATCGGAGCATCAGCGCCGTCGGTGATATACTGTTTTCTTTGTGCTCCTATCTCATTATATATACTGTATATATATATATATATAATATACAAAATGCCCGAGATTGGAATCAAACTTGTACGTGCACACGCAACGTTTAAAGCCAAATACGGCATCGCTTGAATATATACAGTATATATATATATATATATATACCAAAAAGATATGAACCGAAAAGATAAGGATTCAGTAGTTTTGGGGGTTTAATGCTGAAAGGACAAAAAATGGCTAAAAAAACAACAAAAAAAGAAACGTTATATTTGTATTGCGAAGTGTTTGATGTGGAAATTGAACATTCCCAAGAGATAATAAAATATGCATTACATATACCACACACATCTGGAGGTAAAAAGCCTTCCAGTGAGGAATATGATCCGGTATTTTACAACAAAAGCATCCACGTGGCAGATTGTGCTCCAACAGCAGAGTGTGCTGTGGGCCATTTAGAATCCAATAGTGACTCTCACCTGAGAGGGAGGCTAACGCCATACAGGTGTTTACTTATTAATATGCAACACGATAAAACGCAAACAGACGATGCGACCTGGGCTTTATTTTAATAGAGAGATATAATAAAAAGCTGTGCTGAAAAAAAATAAATAAAAATGTGCCTGAGGCGAAGATGACACCCCCCCCACCCACCCAGTATTTATTAAAACAAATAACATCTGCTTCAGTTAACGCCACCTTCGCTGCAGCTGTGTTGATTCCCCACATAATCCCTGAAGAATATGAATTTAAACCCACGGCGGTAATGCGTCTGCAACTGTCAGTACCGTTTCATCAAGAGAGAAGAAGACAAACAACAACAAGCATTTGTTTACGCTCAGCCCATCTTTTGCTGTTACAAATGACATCAGACATGCGTTATAGTCTGCAACGTGGCAACAAATTGCCGGCCTTTAAAAAAAAAAAAAAAAAAAAAACGTGTACCGTTGTGAATGGAAATCCCCGCGCGGCTGTTGTTCAGGACAATTCAAAATAATCCCACCGGCAGACGAGAGTTTAGTCTGCGCTCGCGTGTGTCAGTGTGTATTCTTGTTGTGTGTTATCGTGAAGCAAGTAGACGACACATGCCGGCAACCAGCAGTACATTGACATTTGAACAGTTGCAGGGGGAGATATTGAATTAAATATACTTTTAAATATGAATTGAACGTTACATTTAATAAAGGTGTGAATGTCGCACAGGCCCACCGTAAAAAGGTAAAACCGTCCCTGAGATGTGACGGTGTGCATTTGGAGTCTAGTCCTGTGAGCAGATCCCGCATGGGGAGTGCAAACTGTACTTCTGTAGTTCTTACACTTAATCTTGGTCCACTTATCCGAGCCACCAAGGTTACAGGACTCTGACCCCCCATTTCTACAATCTCTTAAAACATTTTCTGGCCCAAATAGCTTTCTTTTGGAGCTTACGGTCTCCATGCTCACCGCTGAAAAATCATTTAGCATGCGGGGGTGGTGGAGCTAATCTCTGATAAACTCACCATGTCCACACCCACCATGTTAAGTGTGAAATATGCTGGGCATCTGATATGATATCCTATACCGGCATTCTGCAACATCCCCCCCCTCCCACATCCAACCGGGAAGCCGGAATATATCCAGATGCCCGCTGATGATTGCACCTCGCTCCAGCTTCCGCCTCGTATTTGTGATGCACTCCGCCGCCTCGACCAGAAAGTGAGATCCCAGAGCACTCCGTAAATTGAACAATCAGTAATGCTATTTGATGACATTAAGAGTGGGGGATGAAAGGAAGGACACTCCAGTGATCAACAGGGTAATGGGGCTGTCGCCTTGCACTTTGCAGGCCAATGAATTGGGGACTCGAGTTAATTATCCTTGCCATTAATTAGGCCATCCGATCAAGGAGAAAGGGGTTACTCTTCATTGACGATACACCGAGTTATATTGAGTTATGCGCCTGGAGAAATGTGGGTTATTTTCTTGTTCGTTTTTATTTTCGGCCCCCGAGCAATGTGCTGTGGTGTGGGAGGGTTGTCCCAAAATGTAACGACCCGGGTTTCAGAGCTTCAGTCGGGGTGGAGGAACATCGAGATGAGCGGTATGAAGCCTCTAGGATTCAGAAGGTCTGTTCATCATACGGAGACCGTTTGCTCATCCATGGCATTGGACATATATATGTGTGTATGTATATATATATATATATATATATATATGTGTGTGTATATATGTGCATATATATATATATATGCTGTATGTGTGTATATATGCTGTATGTGTGTATATATATGTGTATATATATACACACATATATATATGTGTATATATGTATGTGTGTATATATGTATGTGTGTATATATGTGCATATATATATATGTGTGTATATATATATGCTGTATGTGTGTGTATATATATATGCTGTATGTGTGTGTATATATATATGCTGTATGTGTGTATATATATATATGTGTGTATATATGTGTATATATGTATGTGTATATATGTGCATATATAGGTGTGTATATATATAGGTGTGTATATATATATATGTGTATATATGTAAGTGTGTATATATGTATGTGTGTATATATGTGCATATATATATGTGTGTATATATATATATATGCTGTATGTGTGTATATATATGCATATATATATATATATGTGTGTATATATATATGTGTGTATATATATGTGTGTGTGTGTATATATATATGTACAGTATGTGTGTATGTATATATGTGTGTATATATATGTATATATACAGTATGTATATATACTGTATATATATATATATATATATATATGAAAGTTAAACCAATAAAAAGAGGAGCAGCCTCTGAAGTTTGCTTGAAAAAAAAGAACACATACTTAAAAAAAGGAATATCCAAACAGGAAACAACCTGCTTTTTATTGGACACAACTGCGGTAGCCAATTTGCAATAAACAACGTTGTGCCTCAAAAGATTGACCCCCCCCCCCCCCCACCGAGTTGACCCTATAACTTCCTTTAGATAACATAAGCTCACACAACTTCACAAAAGAAAGTTCCAGAATGCCAATAAAAAACATTTCAACATGGATGGATGGATGGCAGCCATCAGGATGACAGACAAGACATCAGATCATTATTGGACTGGTGTCCACATGCCTTTTGAAGGACATATTGTCAAGCATAAAAATAATAATGTGCAGGAGATCGACGTGTTACGCTACAGGGTTGATCCTCCTTAAATAAGTGCATTGGAGGAAAAACAAATACATTTAATACAAATTATCCTCTTGTCTTGACAGCGTGGGCCAAAGCTGGACGTCGAATAGAAGTTGAGTGAATTTCAAGTATAAATACTCTTCAAATTGAGATGTGCATATTCCCCATGTTGAGTCTCATATCGTTGCGCAATGTGAGATAATGCCCACTCGGGAGTTCCCGTGTGATGGACAGACATGGAAATTAAAATAATGAATTGCTCATTGAGGACTTCAGCTCCTCCACGCCGAGTCCACCGACGTGCAGCAACTTGGTCCCAAGTGGGCAGCCAAACATGGGAGAATAATTATTTTTTTTATTATCGGCTACCAAAAGGGGGTACTAATAAAAAGGTGTGCGCTTCAAATACTCCCTTTATGCCTTTTATTATGAGATACCACCGCTGGCACACAGCCTAATGAAGAAAAAATGCCAATCAAATGACAAAGAAGTAGGAGAAGTAACTTAAGTTTGTGCATTGCAGAATTATGCACTCGCAATTTTGACAAGTTTCAACATGGGAGCTAATCCATATTAATGGCACCGTTGCTTCAAACAGCACGAAGGAGTGTGCCAATTTAAATCAACGCTTAAATCCGCCTCGAGAAACATCACAGATTGTTTTACTAATCTGCTCGGCAACAAGCGAATGTCGCCCAAACCCCGGGTCACAGCTCTTAATTTGGCAGAAATCACATTATTGCCGAGGAAAATGGGAACGGCTACGGGCGCTATGAAGGGAGAAAAAGATTTTAAGACGTCCCATTATGTGTCAAGTTTATGATCTCTTTTTTTCGCTAGCTAAAAGGATGGCTCAAAGGCCGTAACATATTTCATCAATAATTTTATTTTTTGTACACGCACAGCCTGCAGGGATGCACTGGGGCAGGAAGTTGCATAATAAACAAATAAAGTGGTGTTTTGTAATTTAAGTGAAAATGACTAATTAATTCAAGATCTGTACATGTACCACGTCTCTCATGGAGCTGTGCAGAGAACCCATCGAACCAGCGGGTGTCCAGTTGG
This sequence comes from Cyclopterus lumpus, assembly GCF_009769545.1. Taxonomy (NCBI): domain Eukaryota; kingdom Metazoa; phylum Chordata; class Actinopteri; order Perciformes; family Cyclopteridae; genus Cyclopterus; species Cyclopterus lumpus. The sequence continues at coordinate 3,041,815 of NC_046985.1, read as the reverse complement.
TCGGCCATGACGGGGGACACTCTTGTGTTTCTGTTTTTCACGTTGACACACACATAGTTGACACACAACGTCACAACCACGCACACACACGGCGTGAGTGAAGAAGACGTAAAACAAACCGTGGAGGAAGAAGCGACAAAATATTATATATATATATATATATGAAAATAAAGTAATTGGCACATCAGATTAAAAAAAAAACACTGAAATCAGAATCAGTCAAGAAAATTGCTCGGAGAGGGCTAAAAGCAAAAAGTGTGAAACATGTCATTGGCAAACAAGTTTAATACATGCACACCAACTGGCATGAAGCTGAATAAAACCCAACTTACAATCAGCTGCCAATGTAACCTAAAATAGAACAATAGACCAATTCCTGCATTCCTGATTCAAGATGTTGAAAAATGAAACCAAATAAATTTCCGTAACTGACGACGAGCAACGAGCAGTTCATTGCTCTAAATCAAAGGCGTCGCCATCCCTCGTGATAATAATTAATTAGCCGTTTCTTTGAAGGTGATCTCGGCTCCCGGGTTGATCGGCTGCCTCGATTAGTTCCCTGGAGAATGCAGCGATATTGGACTACGTGATTCACTCGCTAATATTATCCAATCAACCGCAAATATAACTTCGGTTCGATCCCCGGCTCCTCCACATGTCCTTGCCCCCCCCCCCCCGACTTGCATCCTGTGGTCAGCTTGCGCAGTAAGTAGCGTGCTGCCATCTGATCTGGTATCAGCAGACTCTCAATGTTAAGAGTACATGGTTCAGGAATAGGAAACACAATACAACTTCTGAAATATTAATATGAATACATGTAGAAGGGTGTTCGGAGAGCATGTAAAAATCAGCCTGTATGAACACTTAAACCTGTGGCCTTTCCGTTTTAGAACAGTTATTCTAATTATTAAACCTTCCAACTGCACTAACCCGTCCTTCACGGTTCACCGTAGGACTATTCTCATGGCCCTAAACTTCTGCAGCTGCATACCGCTCACAGGGTTTCACAATATCTTCTGGGTCTGACTAAACCCCCGGGGGGGCTTACACACCAGTATTTTTTATTATTTTTTTTTTTCTGGAGGGTATCAGCCAATTTCAGCACGGTTATGCTGCTGCCGCTCTTGTCAGAAGCAGTGAAACATGGACTACATTAATAAACAGCTGAACCCTCCCGTCACTTCAGCTGCTCCATTTATTCCACTAAATGGCGATAAAACGAATGCACCACTTCCACATGTTCCGCCCCCTTTTTTTTTCTTCTTCTCCCCGGTGCTATTTCGGTCTCCTTTGCAGGAACTCGGGTGCCGACGGGGTGAAATAGTTGAAGGCGTCCTAGTTGTTTCTGCAACGGCGTGCAGCCTTACACCGAGTCCCCGTGTGTACCTGAGCAACATCTGCCACCGAGTACAAAAATAATGCTCCATTTGACACCTAAATAATGCTCCACCAAAGGTGTGACAGGTCACTGCATACCGCTTCTTCACACCGCTAACTATGGAATATAGTGAGCAAAGAAGATGGAGCGCATGGTTATTGTTGAACTTGTGAGTGGAGACCTACATTTGGAAGAACAATTTATCCGATAGCCGCCATCCTGCTACAATAATGGCCAAAATGCCTGATTATGATATTGAGATCCATTGGTTTTATAGACAATGTGTATATATACACTTGTACTTTTTTTCTTTCTCTCACTTTCACATTCTTATTCAACTTCCATGTTGTGTTCAAGTGCAGCTAATGTAAAAGTCTGTGCATCTGCCGACGCCTCATTCAGCCGCCTCACCGGGGATCAAATGAAACCTGCTGCAAAACCTTTTACCTCCCAAAAATAAAGTGTCTTTTAGCTTCTGTGCTGTAACACATTTCAGGGTGAAATGGGAGGTTTTTTTGAGGGGTGCGAACCGTCGCGAGAGGGATTTAAATCAAATCATCCGCATGTCATTGGACTGCTTAAAAAGTGGGGAGCATTCGGAGTGGGTTGAAACGTGGACCGGCAGAAGACCGGAACTCACCGGTTGTTGGATCAGGAGGTCAAGGTACCAGGGTTGAACCAGGGTCCATGTCTATGTCGCTACCGCTGGTTAGTTCTGTGTCATATATTTATAATATATTTATTCTGCTTTTGCTTCTAAAAGTTAGCTTAGCAGATCCATGACATAAAGACCCAGGGATCCAGAGTAGAGTGTCGGGCTTATGGTGAACACCTTTCTTTGATTTTGCAAAACTGTGGAAACATAACAGGAAATGACCTTGCAAACTTTTCATATACATAAATATTATTAAGCTATGATTCAGCATAAAGCCATCATGCCAGAAAAAGTAATTTTCCATTAACATGAGACTTGCTTGACTCGTTAATAAGCTAATTTTAACATTGTTGTTAATGGAGAAATGCTAATTGAGATTAGCATATATTGCTCCAACACAAAGGTTATACTAAAATAGTAAATACACAGAGAATATATCGTGGTAGATATTTACATGCTACATACAGAAATAATTACAGACTTAAGAGCTGCAGCAGAATCAGAAACAAAGGAACTATAGCTACGGTAAGAGAGGAGGCATAAATCTAAGAACGATTATGAAATTACATTTTACACTGCTACATATCTACATGAAAATGTGGGGCAGAACAATAAATATATATATTTATATAACTAGTGTGGTCAGCTAGATGCTCAAAGTTGTTGAAAATGCCCCTGGGTGCAGGATGAGTCATCAGATATTTGAAACTGTAGCATATAATAAAAATGCTTTCACTTCTGTTTCTCTTAAACTTAAACAAACATCAACAGAGCTCTGCTTCCATTTCCACGCTGCCCTGCTAATTACCAATTATTGGAATCAAAATAAGACTTTAAAAAAGGTTCTTCGTTAACTGAATTCAGTGCTTTTTTTACCCTCCGAAAAATATCTTCTATACTCCTTTTCTATTCCGAACTCTGCAAGCGAAAGACGGCATCATGTCCGCCAAAGTAAAGCCAAGACGCATCGATCGTCCTCTGGTGGCCGGTTGTTTAGTTTAGGAATCACGATTTCTATGAACAGAACACGCATTTTAAAAAGGTCAACGTCCGCCGTCGATCCTGTTGATTCAAAGGTTGGAAGCATAAATTGTGATCATGATTAATAGTCGATTTTAATTGTGCAGCATTAGTGAGCAACCCTCTTAAAAAATGACCCAGACGCCCGACCTCGTCCCTATTTGAGATGCAGCAAAGGCAAACGTAGTAATCCACGGCAAAATATGTTTCCTTCTTTAAAAAGCTATTCACAATGCAGTTTCGTTGTATGGGATCATCATTTTTGTTAGAAGACAAGGCTGCAGTGTGTTTGTTTATGTGATGAATCATCTGGCCAGCTGCACACTGCAACGTCTAGATAAAAGCTGAAAAGTGTGAACAACGGAGTTGATCGGTGTTTGGCAAAAACAAACACTGCCCGTTCATTCACTAGATAGACACCCAGCACGGCTGAATAGGCTTTTGTGAACCAAATAGTAATAACTACGTGCCACGTTTGCGTATTGTCGCTGTTCATCGTGTTTCAATTTGTTTGATCACCGCCTTTTGGTGGCATTTAAAACGATAGCACAAAATATGCGGTGCCATTATAATGACGCTTGATTAACCACAAATAATTTACTTATAGCAGCTAGAATTCAGTGCAATTGCTTTAATGTTTCAACCCGACAGTCATCAATAGTCTATTTACGTTTTACATGCACTGAGCACATTGTTTAGAAGCCTCTAGCGTTGTGCACTTGTGAATTAGTTTCACCTTTTTATTGTTTTATATATACAGAGAAAAACACCATTAACAGAAAGGGTACCAAGTGTTTTCAAATTAAATGGCTCCGGCTTTTTCAAACTGTGCCGTCAAAGAGACTTTTCTCAACGGCAGACTTGTGCTCACCTAATAGGTCATTGAGAAGATACAGTATTATTTAACCAGCAGGGCGCTGCAGCATTATGCAAGATAACGATGGTTCTGTATCCCAGTTGAGTCAAGAAGACGACATTTGGGTATGACAAAAGGTCCACGTTCTACGTTGTTTCTAGAGGAAGAACGAGCCCAGCAACAGCCTGAGTAGTAACGCCCGAGCATTCATTCAAGTGAAGGCTTTTTTCTCCCTTTGTGCGATTAACCCGAATGTCAATACAACCAATTTATTACTCCTTTTAAACATTGACAAAGGCAACGGAGACTAGATGTGACACGTTAAAAGCCCTCAACACATATTTATTTATATTTATATACTTTATACATGTACATATATTTATTTATATACAACGGAAGAGCACATTGATCAAAAATGAAACTCATTAACTATAGTATACAGTAGATTAGGTTATACAATAACTTGTTCTGGGTCAACAAGATCCTGGTAGTCGGTCCTATTCCTGCACAAATCTATTGGAACATTTAATTGAAAATGCCTGGCAGGCCTGTATGAACAGTTTTGAGGCAACATATCTTTGTTTAACGTATTCGTTCTCGGTGTGTAAAAGGCTTTAACTCTGAAGGAGGCAGCACAACGCTCCTACTTATTATTATTTCTCTCGCCTCTCGTATATTCTTTACAATAACTGATGTATCTTGGGAACACCAAGAGTGTGTGTACACACACACCAGCACTAACCTTAGCAATGCGTGGTACATAAGGCCGACGACCTCGCTGCACAGGCCAGACTGACGGCCTCCGAAAGGCCTCTGAAGGTCATCCAATGAATCCAAACTTTTTTGCCCTTCCTCTCCCAGCGGTCTCTATATGTTGCATCAACTCTGTGCCATTGATTGAGGAGGACATTTGAGGGGAAGGGCATCTTTAATTGTACACAAAATAAAGCTCCCTGGACTTTTTTTTCTTCCTTCCCCATTGTTGGATGGGAAGGGATTAATTAAGTACATCTTCAACAGGCAGCGTTGACTGTGCAAGCAGTCAGTGATTATCTGTGATGGGTCTCGAGACCCAGGAGGGGCCACGGCTGCATCGCTGTGCTGCTGACAAAATGTTGGCAACTTTCTTTTCAGGATCACTGCCTGTTGGTTCCATGTTAATTATTTCCCCTTACCCCCTTTGCTGTGCACAGTGTTTCATTAAAAAAAGCTTCTCTGAAGTAAGCATTGGGTTTCATGCAAAGCCTTTGCTTTTCAGTGCGTGTATAATTGACATGGTATATTCATATCTGCAAACTCACAAGGGGTGAAAAAGGTGACACCGAGTCTGGGGGGGTGCAGTTAGAATGTCCACATTGTTTGATGAAACCTCAAGCTTTTATAACTACGGTCCTTTGATAGATTGGGCCGAAAACACGTACGGTAATAATAATAATAAACATTTTGAGAACAAAAGGTCCTCCACTCCGACTACGTCAGTGCTCGGGCCCTAATAATAATAATAATAACAACAAAAATATACATTTTCATTATATACAATATGGTTAAAGTCATTCATGAACCAACTTCCTCTTTTTGGGCCTGAACAAAGTCCTTCACGGACTCGTTTGCGCTGCTTAGCCATGAGCCTTTTCTGCCTCTACCTCCTGCTAGGGTTGTCATTAACCAACATTATAACTTCGATACCTGCCATAAATATCATGATACCCAATACCACAAATACGATACAATACTGGTTTATATATCTATAATAGTAATAAATAAAACATCTCTATGGTTCCCATTTTTAACCAGCTTGTTCCTGCCCAGCTTTTTGAACAAATGGCATTAATATTAGCATTAGCCTACAGCAAGATATGAATGAAAATTACATGGTGCCATCTGGGGTCCGAGGTCTTTTTGTCGATTTTACATAATTTCTTAAATTCACTTTTTAAAAAGGCACTTGCATTTGATACATACCCAACAATGGCAGAACAATCTCAGCTATCTAAATAATGAAGCATCATTGTCTTTAGCCACAGTGTAAAGAGGCCCTAAAGCTAAAAAGTTGAAGTCCGATTTATTAAAATCTCTTGTGAAAACATACCTTCACCCATGTGGACGAACTGTTTTGGTAATTTGGAAATTGGTTCACAGAAGTGGTGGAATATATAAATAAAATAGTAGATACTGTTGTGTTAGAAAATCTTCAAGTGTCAAGAAGGACGTCTTGGATAGATGGTTATAATGAAGCATATTTAATTAAGTATTGAATAAGTTGTCATGAAGATTATGGTCTCAGATGAGGTCTCGTAGGCTTTGCGATCCACAGTCCACGTGCAGTTCTTTGCGTGCCGTTAGCTGCTTCACACATCCACCCACAAGCCTCCAGCCGGCTGGCTGACAGGTAAAATAGCTAGAAGGAGGAGGGATTTAAGAATACAGCAAATTCATTGGTTCATAGTCTTCCAGTTGGTGCGCAGGCTTGTCCACGCCTCTTGGCACGTGAACCTCTCAGGTGCGTTCATTGGAAACAGTTAATTCTGGTACTTTCCACTCAACAACATGGTGGTACGATGATGTATTGCCCTGAATGCGTTTCTTTAATAATGAGATCCATTAGCCTGTGGACTCTTGATCTCATGAGACTTCAGTAGTATTTTATGTTATTGTTTTTTTTTGTCTCAAATACACATGCTTCCAATTATAATTGCATATTGCTAAAGGGTTCCTATTCACCCTTTAAGCACCCTGTCCTCAACGACAGGCAATCCATGCCAAAGGCAACACATAAAAACAGGACCAGGCCATCTCTAAAAGTGATATTTACTCCTTTTTTTAATCCTGATCTGATCTGTGACCATGATACAATCTGAACTGTGAGTTTTGTGATCGTTGCCATAACAAAAATGTGGCACAGAAGACGACCACATTTGTCGAGTCCCAGTTCAATAACTGGATTAAAACACAATGATTATGACATTGCTATACTATACTTAAATAATGTGGCAAGATATTGTACCTTTCATTTATAAATATGCATGTAAAAAATGTATCCGTCCTTTGATATAACGTTAATCTCGTGTCTCCACAGTTCTACTAAAACAGACAGAAACTAGACACCACCGCTGAGCAGCATGGTGTTAACGTCTGTCCTGCATGATTCATAACAAATCATTGTAATCCAACAGCTTTGATTCCCCTGGTGCCTGTCAATCTGCATTTCCTCCAAAATATTCCATTCCTCTCGTGTCGCCACGACGATATGGCCTTGAGACTCTTACCCTGCAGTAAAAAAAAAAAAAAAAAAAAAAAACGCACGCGGCAATTCAAATCTCGGGCCTGAACTAATGTTGTTTGACAAGCCATATGATAATATTCACTTTATTTCATTTGCCTACTTCTTCCCCTTTTTCTTTTTTTTTTAATCTCATAACATCACGCCCGCGGCAATATGGCAATATTTCACCTTGAGAGAGAGAGAGAGGGGGAGGGAAAAAAAGAAAGAAATTGCACAAGATGGACAATTTTGGCCTGCAAACCACCTCAAAGTCACATATCTGAACACGGGAAAAAAATGAGGATGGAACCCTATCAGTGGTGGATGACTTATTGCTCCGAGGCAGCCTATAGACAATCTGTCCTGTGGTATAATACGTGCGTAAATGATAATGTTAAAGGTTATTGTCGCGCTTTGCTGGCGACTCAAAATACATTGCCTCCCTGGAAGCTGGCTGATCATTAACTCAAGGTGTCAGGAGACACACATTTGCTCACTGGCATTCTCCAAAGCTAAAAAAGGTATGTAACGCTTTTTTTTTTTTCACCAAACAAGAAAAACCGATGTCTGATGTGTATCAGTGCTGAATATCTCAGAACTCTACCGCTTGAATATTTAAAGATTTGACTTTAACCTTGAGACGACTGTTTTTTTCCTTCCTTTTTAACTACATCCCACTTCCAGTAACGCTCATTATTCAGAGTCGGGGTTTAATGTGACGTCTAGCAATATCCACCCAGCTCTCTTACCATTGATCATGGTGGCGACTCAATTCTGCAACGGAAACATGACTAACTAGGTAATGGGTTTTGATCTCGTACTTCTCGATGCATGCAAACATTGATTTTTTTTTAAAACTGTCATGGGAACACTAGTCGACATCCCAACACGGGGACGCCCGACCAGAATGCATTTTGTCAAAATCAAAAGGCAATAAGGGAGCATGGCGGCTGGAACCGGGGACTTCTAATTAAAACACAATGTAGCTTGAGCTTACGGGAAGGGGGGGGTGATGAATGACGGCGAGTCCTATTCATGACATAGAAGCAGAGAGTCATCAATGTTGGTGCCCAACTACAAGGTATGAGGTAATTAATCATGTAACATGGGCCTGATTTTAATTAAGTGGGAAACACATGTTCCTGCCCGTGTTAAGGGAGGAGGTTCAGCTCTGACCGGTCTGAACTCAACTGTCTCGGCCTTTGAAATATTTATGACCTGACCGCCGCAGCTTTTTTTGACTCATCGGTTATACTTGACTAAGAGGCGGCTACTCAGTTATGACATGAACATATCTTCTTCTTCTTCTTCGTGACTGTATGGCAGCACACCGCTCGCTGTGTCTGAGTCAGCGGGAGGTCTTAAGTAAGTATGATTTTAAAGGGGTCGAACATGCACCCAGCAGACTGCTGTTGGTGTGCCACGTGAAACAAAAAGGGTTAGGGGGGGTCACTTGAGATCTGATTATAATTATAGGTGTGTATTCCGTTGCTTTGATGTATTCTTATGGCGTGTTTGACAAAGCTGCAACCCAGCGGCAGTTTCCCAGTCTTGATAGAATAAGGCGAACATTGTGTCTCACACAGAATCGTCTATTTTATATGAATACATCAAATGAACACATCAACAACTTAATGAAAGACACGCATGGAGGTATTTACTCGAGCTGGGGTAGTCTATTAATTTACATATTCACCCAGTCTGTGATTATATTTTGATGAATTATGTGTTTTAACATGTTTGTGTTTGTCTGATTTGTTAGCGTTGATTAAGTCAAATAACCAAACGTTGAACTACGGGGCCCCGGTAGTTTTGTTGCATTTCTTTGGGGTTTCATTTCCCAATGGTAACCACGTCTTCTAATAGTGCTGTGCAAATTATTAATATGACAATAATCATAAAACCCTAATAATGCATTTTATCGGGACCAGCAATGAGGAAGTATTACGACGTCATTATAAAATGCTTCTTGTGTTTATGTCACTGATATCAATTATTATCAATGTTTAGTGCTAAAGCAAATCAGTTTAAATAAGTATGTTTATAAACAACTAAAACATGGGCCTTTTACAATTATTCAACAACCTGCATGATGCAATATTTAAAATATTTGTCTTTAAGATCTAAAATTAAAAAATATTCCTCCGGAGTTATTTATTTCTTTGAGGAATGACAAACTATTGTTTAAGATGCATTTATTTGTTAGTTTAAATAAACAATGTATTCATAAATGTATGTATCTGCGTCAGAGCTCAAGTTCAAGCTTCAATTTTTTAGACAGACAGGTGACAGTTTGTCTCCAGTTTGCAGGCTAATTGGAACAATGTTCAGACCTTGTTATGGATACCTGTTAGTAACACACACGTGTACACAGATATGTATATAATCATTCTATGAGCTAGGCCAGATGGAAGAGCGGTGTACCTGCTCACCACCGTTAAGACAAAGGAAGTGAGCTCTGCTGCCACGTTCACCTTTTATGTAGATTGAAGTGTCAGTCATTTGTCTACCAAGATTCGTGCATGAATATTGTTAAGGATGCATATCACTCTGCTCACTTTAGTGCAGTGGTCAACGCCTTCTAGACCAGAAGGTTTGATCTGTGAGACGCTCAATGCGACGCAACCTTCATGACAGTTCGGTAAAGGACTCTGCAGCTGTGCTCGTTCTTTATTGATCGGTGTCCAAGAAAACCCTTTCTTCTAACCTCTAAATCTTCACATCTCGACAGCAACTTTTTATGGTTTTCAGTCATTGTCTAATTGACTAGAGAACGCTTCTCAATGCACCGTGTTGAGGCCGATCTCATCGATGTTGTCCTCTTTCCACAGTGGAGGTCTCTGTCCAATGAAGAGCGGGCCGACTGAGAAACGCCTCCACGCTCAGCGCCACCCTGACCGGACACCCGTGAACAATTACGTACGTACAACTCATGTTAACGCCAGAATACGAGAGCTTATGAAAGAGTCTTGTTTCCATACCATAGCATCCTGTGGTATGGTCTGTATTATAAGATGTCAAATGCATAGTATTCATGCAGAAGGTTCCTATCATTAGGTATAACATGTATAACATCTGCGTTTGTAATATTACTGTTTTGGCCTCGGCAGGTCCACAGAAGAGGTGCATAGTATGTTATATTCATTATAATGCATTGGACATCGGGGGATGGAGCATGACTCAAAACATGGCCAAATATTTACAAGCTGAGTTACTTGACAGTGCCTTTTTCTGCAATATATATATAGGAATGTTCTCCTGTATTAAAAATATCCATGAAAGCAGATTAATTATCGGTTGTGAGATGCAGCTGCTCTGACGCCACGTGAACTCTCCTCCCGCAGAAACAGAAAAGGGGGGGGGGGGGCTGTTTATCACATTGATTTGCCACTGCAGAGCTCCAGGTTGACGGTGCACTTTTCAAAGAGAGCTGCATTAGGCCGGGTCAACTCATCACATCTATATCATTCATGTCACAGTGTTCCGGGCACGGACCGCGGGGGTTTTCCTGGAAGCACTGGGAGGCCTCCCAGCCACGCTGTAGGTTAAGTTACCCAGCCAGAGGGGGGGGGGGGGGGGGGGGGGGGGGGGGGGGGGTAATTGTATCAAGAATGAAGGTGTTTCTCACGCAGCTACGATGACACCTGTCTCGACTAGAGGCAGCCCGGCAGCTGGAGGGAACAGAAGGCCTCGATACGGAGAGAAAGTAGATGCTCCTCGGTCGGCTGACCCCCGAAGCTTGAGCCAAATGATTTACAATCAAAGGCCCCGTGTCATATCTGTTTAACATTCAGGAGAGTCGCACGCCGCACCGGTGCTGAATGTCAATCGGAGAAGACGGTTCTCTCTGCCTCCCGACTGCGAGTGAAGCTCCGGCACAAGTGGTAACAAATGTGAAAAGTAATAGAAGGCAGCAGATGTAGCGCGTTCACACGGGGCGCCGAAGGTGCCAGAATGAAACGTCTTGACTTTTGTTGTCAGGACGAACCAAATGTTATTTTATCAAATCATCTGGCGACGATGCCGCATGGGAGCTAATCAACCTTGAAGAGGTTTCTTAATCATACATCTCGACAGATATTCATGCATATATGAGCAAAAAAAAAACATCCTCTGGCAACACGTCATTTGCTTCATTCGCTAAACAATCACATTCGTGATTCATGCATATATTCATCTCTGCCGGATATATCGGCGAGAGAGAGCGAGATTAGGTCGTGAGCAAGTCGAGCAGCACAGAATAGAGTCCCGTGGTACCATTAAGAGTGACGACCTCGGGGCGTTAAGCTGACACACTCCCACGGCTTAGATCACACAAAGAGGAGACGACGAGTGGACGCAGAAACATCCAAATGATGTACTTATTTCTGGATTTGGAAGAATTTAAAAACGCGCTAATGAACAGTTTTTAACGTGTGGCTTTTTTTGCCAGCGCACTCCCAACGTCATAGATCCGTTGGTAACTCGTGCGGTCCGAGCTTCACTAATTTCCGCGTGGGCGTTGTCGACAGCGGCGGTATCGAATGGGACGACCAGCCTTCGTGGCCCGGGGGAACCTCAGATAGCAGAGTTTCAAACGGAGATATCGGACAATCCATTTAAAACGTCAGAGCTTTTTTTATTTCCTCTTCCGAAGTTGAAATGGATCCCGGCCCTCATGGAAGCCTTAGGGACGTTTTTAATGTCACTTTTGGGCTGGTTAGCTTCTGTCTCACCGACTCCTTTGACTCAAAGCACTTTCTCACATTCTGTCAACGGTCTTTTTTCTTTTTTGAAAAGTGTTCCCGGGGTTTTAGTGGAAGTTGAAACAACTCTTGTAATCATAAACCTCGCTGCCCGCTGCTATGAGACCCACGTCTGAACTGGAACCTTCTGTTTCTCTTTGGCTCTCCGTGTTTGAAGGTCTTTTTAACTGGGGAGCTGCTGCTACAGGTGTGTATTTGTGGAGTGTGGCTTTTTCAAGTGAGGTACCGTTTCAGTATTCGCAGCAGCAACTTCCACTTATTTCTAGTTATTGTCCTGCCGGTTTCTGGTACCCTGAAGGAGGTTTTTAAAGAATGTTTGTGCCTTGAGCAATGTTTGCTCGTTAGCGCTGCATAAACCAAACAGCAGTTACTTCACAGGTACGACAATAGTAGAAACAAGGACTGCATCGGGCTGAAGAAGCCCTCTTTGCACACGTGGCCACGTCTGCCACGGTGATGCCACGGGGTCCTGGCTCCAGAACGACGGACGTACATATGCAGCATAGTGTTAGCCTTGTATTATTAGTGGGATATATGGAGTATTGGAGCCCAGTCATACTGAAGCAGCTCATGCGAACTCGAGACAAGAATCAGAAGCGTGATTAGACAACCGCTGAAGTCGATAAGCGTAGCTGGGATTAGAGGCGTCAGCAAAACGTAAGCCCCGCCCCACTGGTATGAGGTCAATTTTACATTATGCATTTACATAGTCAATTCTGAATTCTGAATGATAATTTATGATAAAATGCTAACGCGTGCATTGAGTCAGGAGGCAAGTGTTGCGTCAGCATCACGAATACATACAATACTGAGACGTTCAGCCATTAGCGCCCACCACAATTCATTCTGCGGAGCATGTGAAAGGGGGCTTTCGTAGTTCTTTAGCGTAATATGGACACTCACGTATCAATATGCATCCATTGACACCCCCCCGCTCTACTCCCGAGCCGCCTCACAATAATAAAGAGGCCGATCGTGAGGACAAATACGACCGCTCTGCTCGTCCAGTTTCAAACTGGGATGTTATGGCAGATGGGAGAGAGAGAGGTGCATGACCCAGCATACTGATGAAAGTAAACGGAATGTGAACACGAGCAATATGTGTGTGTGTATATCTAGATATATATATACACACAATATATAATATATATATTTACATACAGTATATATATATATAGATTCATTGTCACGGTTAAAAGGTGAGAACATTGAAAGGCATGAGGTTTAACGGCACTGGCTTTACTTTACATTACTTGATTATCTAGGTTAGATTTGTTAATCTGTGTCTGCGCCCTCGCGCCGTATCCGTTACATTCATATCACATCTGGCCCCACACCAGCATCGGGATGGTGGGGGGGCGCACAGATGAAATTCAATAATGGCGTTTTAGGGCTCGAGTAGGATCTAATTTCATGCTAGGCCACTCATAAAATTGTTGTATAAGCTATTTTAGTTTCAAGAGTATTACCATTATCCTTCACTCCGTGGCTCGCCGTGACGCAACGCCATGTCCACGCAGCGCTGCTTTTTGTTTTGTTCCCTGCATTTAAAAAGATGTTCTCGTTTTGTTGTTTATTTCAATTTATTCAGCCGAGGTGGAGCCGTCCGACTAGACTCCGGCTCAGTTCCGCCTCGTACGCGCACTCAGAAGCGTGTTGACGGAGAGCTTACGCCGCACTTCGCTCCGCTCGGGGAATTTTCAGGCTCAGTCTTTTGACCCAAATGTGCCGGTTTGCACAGAGCAACCTGAAGTCTCCGCTTTAAGTATGACAAAAGGCTTACTTCCTCCTCAGCGGAGGGACTTACGAAAGGGCGCCGGAATCGTTTCAAACGTTCCTTTAGCTGAAAGGACGAGCTTGAAGGCGTTTACTGTATTGAAAGAGATTGTTACAGGAGGTAAAGATGTGTCCAGAGAGATCATTTGTTGGAGATCATTTGTTGGTACCCGTTCGGAGAGAGGGCCAATTGGAGGGAAGGGGAGAAGAGTTTAGGTGAAATGGAAGGGAAGGGCCTGTAAAGCGCCGCCGCTGCAGATGGCACGCTCAAGTTTGCAAAAGCCCTGAAGCTCCGCCTACGCGTTTACACAGAGCGCCGTTATGCTTGCTTATTCAAATTGTTTAATATATTATTTTGCATCAAATTGGACAAAGCCCTCTACGGCAGCCCCAGCAACACACCCTCCAAGTGAAAAGAAGAAATACCGGCCTGTTACTGACTGGAGGTCAAAGCATGGAACCACAGAGCAATCCATGAGTGTTCGAGTGTCGACGCACCTCAGCGTTTTCCTGTGTGTATGCAGCATTGTCCAGCATATCTTTTGAGAGGCACTAGAGGCCACTTGTTGCCTCTAGAGCCACTCGTTGCCTTTTAGAGCCACTTGTTGCCTCTAGTGCGTCTCATTACCTCTAGTGCCTCTTGTTGCCCGTTGCCTCTAGTGCCACTCGTTTCCTCTAGAGCCACTCGTTGCCTCTAGAGCCACTCGTTGCCCCTAGTGCCTCTCGTTGCCCGTTGCCTCTAGTGCCACTCGTTTCCTCTAGAGCCACTCGTTGCCTCTAGAGCCACTCGTTGCCCCTAGTGCCTCTCGTTGCCCGTTGCCTCTAGTGCCACTCGTTTCCTCTAGAGCCACTCGTTGCCCCTAGTGCCTCTTGTTGCCCGTTGCCTCTAGTGCCACTCGTTTCCTCTAGAGCCACTCATTGCCTCTAGTGCCACTTGTTTCCTCTAGAGCCACTCGTTGCCCCTAGTGCCTCTTGTTGCCTGTTGCCTCTAGTGCCACTCGTTTCCTCTAGAGCCACTCGTTTCCTCTAGAGCCACTCGTTGCCCCTAGTGCCTCTTGTTGCCCGTTGCCTCTAGAGCCACTCGTTGCCTCTAGTGCCACTCGTTGCCTCTAGAGCCACTCGTTGCCTCTAGTGCCACTCGTTGCTTCTAGAGCCACTCGTTGCCTCTAGAGCCACTCGTTGCTTCTAGAGCCACTCGTTGCCTCTAGAGCCACTCGTTGCCTCTAGTGCCACTCGTTGCCTCTAGAGCCACTCGTTGCCTCTAGAGCCACTCGTTGCTTCTAGAGCCACTCGTTGCCCAAACTTTCCGGCTGTGTAATCTGCTCCACTACCCCTTCCGGCTGAAGGCCCTGGAACCTCCTGCTTTGAGAAGCACAATGAGCAGCTCAAGTTAGCAATCATTTGCCAACTGGTACTCAGTGTACAGTGGATTTTGTTCTGACACTTTAAAAAGGGCAGAAACACCCCCCGACAAGGTCATTTTGGTTGGATATGAGAACTGTGCGTGAGCAGGAATCTGACCCCAGAACAGGAACTGTACCTTTTTTTGAGTAGTGAGCAGTGTGACAACTTAGCCATGAGCTGACCTGCTGCCACTTCCACTCTTTGAACAACTGGATCTCCATCAGCTGTTAAAAAAGGAAGGCACTATTTATTCCGCCAGTTTGAAACGGGAAGACGAGACATAACTCACTTTTTGGAGAACTGCAGTGCGTCTAAAGTTAGTTTATGTATTGGTTCGGAGCCTCCGTGGTGTTCAGAATATATTTCTAGACGGCACTTTGTCATGAATCATGTTTACTGCAAGGCAAGAGTGTCCGTCGCCGTCGGTGAGTCATGGCGAAGCAGGAAACTGAGCGTCTCGTTGGACACTCTGGACGAGGGCGTCGGCGAGCCCTCAATAGGCCGACGACATTGAAACAAACAAGAGGGAATTCAAAGAGCTTAAATATTGCACACATTGCATAAGAAACGCATCATGAGGCATTAATCCCGGGAGCTGTCGCTTGCAATAAAAGGACTTTTTAGCAGCCGCACAAAGAGAGGGATAATATTTTGACATCTTTGTTCTCGTGAATCGCAGGTGCACTTGAGTCTGGTATTTTTATTTTTTTTAATCACAAGCGTGCTGTCAGTCCGCACGCGGAGGTATCCAGTGAGATCAAAGTGAAATCAATACGGATGGAAACGTTGGAGTCAAGTTTCTGGAGTAAGCACTTCCTCTCTTTCAGGATGTGTTTAAAGTCCCGTTTCAGCTCTCTCTATTCTCCAAATATTACCACGGTGAAATACAAGTTTGTTTTATAATGATTATTTTTCAACAGTTAAATTCAGTCAAGCCTGTGAATAAAGGTTTAAAATACATTTAAAAAAACATCACTTGAGGCCTGCAGAGTAACACGACGCCCACCAGATTAATAACCCTAATGCATTAAAATGAAATTAAAAGCCATGATGAGTTGACTGGTTAGCGGAGGGACCGGCTCTGCTGGTTGGCGAGCGTGACCTCGCGTTGGCAGAATAATCAGAATAATGAGGGAGCCTAAAAATAATCGGTAAAAGAAAATTCCGGGAAGATTAATGATCAAAACAACACAAATACACCCAGTGTTTTACACACATTAGACACGTCTCACCTCCATGGTCCATCCATCCAATTAATTCACTGTAAGCTGTTGAATCATCTCGGAGGAGAGCGATCTGCACACAATAGCAGTGTTCTGTTTGGACAACTAATTGCTCTGCAGACGGTCCAGAAGAGAACAGGATTGTAATTGCACCCCGAAGAGCGGCTTTTGGACGAGGAGATCCGGCATATTTATTTATTTTATTTTTTTACAGCATTGGAGATTACTCCACCCGTGGTGCCTCTGCAAGGCCAGCATTTATGGAGGTGGCAGGGGTGAGCCTTTTTTTTTTTTTTTTTTCGCGCGGGGTCGGCCTCCGAAGGCGCGCGGTTGGGGGATATCTATCTCCGATCTGTCCTATCAGCACATCGCAAACAGGCAGCGAGCGCTCGTGTGTGACAATCACAGCTGGGGAAATGAAAAGTGCTGTGAGGCAAACAAACTCCATTAATACATATAGCGGCGTGGAGCACTAGATGGACACAGATGTCAAAAAACATTGATTCAGATGGACTTTATTTTTTTGTTGTTGTTTTTTTCTCTTCAGGTCATGGCTAAGGGCCTTCAGATTGCCTGTTAGAGAACAAAAATAAGTCTCTCCTCGGGCTCATTCGCTGTGAAAGATAATGGCTTCAATTGCAAACTTTTGTTGATTATTGACTACCGACCACAGTAATGCTGTTGTTATGGTCTCCCAAAGAAGTTCCAGAGAAAAGATCAGGTGGTTCAAGATGAAACCAATATATTAAAACAAAAATGATTACCATAGTCTTCAAACCGCCTCTTATTACCAAGCTAACAACTCTTTTATTCAACACTTGATTAAACTAATTGATTGATTTATTTGTCTTACTTTAAACTGAGTGCAATGTCGCCGATGCATTGCGATCCAAAAAGGTCCTCGAAAGCGTTCAGCGTGGCATTTATGCTTTCATAAATTTTGCTTTAGCAGTCTCTGGTTTTACTTGTTCTCATCCAGTATTAAGACCTGAACAATGGACACGTCTGGAGCTGACTTGTCATCCGTTACACCTTTTAATTGTGTATTAAGTAGCCGTCTTCCTTTTTGGGTTCTCTTATTTTAAAATCGGTGAACTGAATCATAAAGGACTTAAAACATTGTTGTTCCCAGAATAACATTGTAAACATCTAGCAGAACACATGTCTGCAAATCAAATAACAACAAACTCTAGAGATGGAATTAACACATTTAATTTGAGGCGGGCACTTTTCTTTGTTGTTGCAGTGTTATTTATTTATTTAATTTTAGTTGCCAGGGAATAAATTTGACACACAAGTGTCCTTCTGCTCCAGCTGGCTGGCTGCCTGGAGGACCACTGTGTCTCCTGCGATTAGTCAGAAGTGAGAAACGCAATTAAAAATGGCAGGTAGCTGCTTCTTGTCGTCACGACGACCGAACAGAGATGTGCCGCGACGCGCGCTGCGCGGCGTCTCGTCTCCCGAGAGGACGAGCACCACTTCGGGAAGACTTTAACGAGGAACACCCCCCATCAATTTTTGGGGATAAACAGTTATTTAATCTGCAAGTCGAGAGGAGTCGAAGCTCAGGAGCGATGTGGGGGGGGGGGGGGGCTGGTGATTTCTGCCCACCTATCGGCCCAAATGACATTCAGCAAGAGCGTCTCATCAGCTTTATTGATTTTCTTTCAAGCATCCAAGTGAAATCATAAACGCATGAAAGCCACGATGTTTGAGAGGACATTTTGGGCCTTTTTAAATATGAAGCTCCGGCCAGCAGCTGTTTAGCTTAGCACCCAAAGGTAACAGAACCCTCTAAAGTTAACTAATTAGCTAACTGAATATCGTTTGCGCTATTCGCACATAATCAAAGTGTAAAAACAATAATTTATGGAGCAGTTCCCATTCTTCACGCTAAGCTAACTAGCTGCTGGATGTAGTTCCATATTTAACAAATGTATATATGAGAGTTCATCCACTTTCGTCCATAAAAACATTTAAAAAAGACGCGTCTCCAAGACGACGGCCAGCGCGGACTCGTCAACATCCTCCGCGTCACGTTTAATTTGACCCGACGGCAGAGATTGGTCGCCATAACTTCATAACCTCTCGGCGAGCCGGTTGACAGCTGTCGTTTCTAATCGGGACGCTATAGTCATCAATTAAATCTCTCGAGCTTCTTTTTCATGCACGTGGGGCTTTAAGAGCGAGTGCATTAGCGAGGGAAATAAAATCATCCTTTAATCGTCGGTTGGAGCTCACGGGCTGCGTCTGGCCTCGTGCACACGCCCTCTTTTCTCTTTGCAATCGTGACGGATGTCCCAGGAGGGCGTTCATTGGGCTAATTCGCAGAGTGCTTCCTACTGGGAACGTAGTCGTGCCAGTGGAGCAGCTTGACCTCCGCATCCTGCGTGCCACACTGATTGTGCTGGTTTTGGAAAAGGCTCGCCGAGTTATCCAGAGCGCTGTTCCTCCCAATGCGAACTATCCTGTAATGCATGTCCACTCCACAGGACGACAATACATTCATTTCATGTATTAATAACCGTTTTAACCTTTCCATTCCCATTCAATATGGCTTTTCTTTTGGTTTGTTCACAATTCAAAGGAAGTATTTTTTTCCTTCTTCTGCGATGACCCCGTTTCTTTCCACTCGGACCGATAGTTCATCTTATCTTTTATCTCAAGTAGCATTTTAAACCATAACAAACAAAAAGCAATTGCTTGTCTTATCTACAATACATTTCCAAGATGCTTCATTTTCTTTCTTCAAATGCCAATCATCAAATGTTTTTATTTTCTAAAAAAAAATGTTATACTGTCCGAAAAAGAAAAATAATATAAGTGCAATCTTAAAAACAAACAAAAAAAACACATTTAAATGCAGCAGAAAAAAAGAGAAAAAAAATACAAACCTGAAGTTTCAAAATAATACCAGACAATTATATTTAAAATTTTAAAAAAAAAACAATGTGCAAGACTAGTTAAAAAATAGAAACCATGCAAATACATGCATCGGGCGTGTTTTGGAAGGAATATTTTATTTACTGTAATATGTAGTGTGTGTCTCATTATAAAGATTTTTTTTTTTTTAAAGTTGAAATCAATGCATTTTGTCTTAAAACAGGCGTAGCTGTCAAATCAATCTATCGCAATAATAACACTATTTATTGAACACTTTGTCATGTTAATACAACTGCTGCTGTGCACACAGAGCACAGTTCCGGTGATGAACCGACACTAAAAACTAACCGTCTATAGAGGCAGCATATGCCCACACCAGCTCAAACAAGGACGAACACACGCCAGCTGTTTCCGCTCCAACCCCATCATGGATTCACTTCTTTTTTTTTTAAAGGAGTAGATTGTGGCTGCTGTGATCTCTTTAGTGTCCAATATGAATATGAATCACTTCTCCGTGACACCCATCGACCGCCCAATTTAAACCTAAAAGATCGCGTCTCTTTGAAAGGAGCTTCTCTGCAACCGATTCTCCACAGTAGTAGAAGATACAGTTCATTTATAGCTGTTCTTTAACACTGCGTTGATATTAGTGGGAGTCTCGCTACTGTAATTTTTTCACTGCTACATTTAATTAGCATTTCAAATGTACAACAATCCCCTCTGCCAATGCGTGTGTCTCATTAGTGGTCTCCGTTGAAAAGACTCGCTTCATTAACATAAAGGTGCGTTCCTCGGAGTTCCTGCGGTTCTCTTCTGGTGTTCGGCAGGATTAGAAAATCGCATTAGTTGCTGAATAAGCGTTTTGATCATGCGTTTCACCAGGGGGACCCTAACGTCATCGTCTTATATAGATACGGATATTACGAAACCTTTTGTCTCCCGACCGTGCTTATCGTCATATTTAGAATTAGTATTTTTGTTATTTTTCAATGTTTAATTCATTTGAATATGGTTTAATTTTTGAAGAGGCAAAAAGTACGTCTGCACCAACCAGTCAAGTTGCAGTTTATGTTCACGTCTGTCCAAAAACGTCCTTACTTCCTAATTTTATCCTGTTAGATGTGTGCGTTGAATTGTCGTAATGAGCATGTCAGGGCCACGGTGACCTTTGACCTCTGATCACTTAAATCTGGTCACTTCTTCGTTCTTGAGTCCAGGACTACGTTTGTGCAAAGTGTGATGCAATTTCCGTGCAGGGGTTCCTGGGATAACCCCCCCCCCCCCCCCCCCAAAAAAAAACATCTGATCTGTGAACTACTGTTGACGTGGCAGTGCATCAAAAGAAGTAAAACGTTGGATTTATGAGGACTAAAAAGAGGAGGATGGGAAAGAGAGAAGGATTAGAGGGAACATCTGTTTTTAGAAAAACACAGATGTCCTCCAAAAGTATCTCTCGTCATCTGCCGATTTAGAAACAGATTACCAGTCAGTTGTTGTTGTTTTTTCTCCCGCACCGTAGATGGAGATTGAAACTAATTTCTGCAATAAATATATATTTTCGTAACAGACTTTCAAGTGCAGCCATTCGTCGGGGGGGTTTTCTTTCTTTAAAGTGATGATGCTGCTCGACGGAGCTGATCCAGGACCAGTGTGCGGCGATGCGCATTGCATTTTTCCTTTTTGATTAAAAAGGGTAAGATCGGGAACTGAATGGGGATTATGTATCGTGGTTATTAAGTTTTATATTTATGATATGCATATTTATTCTGACGAAATCGTGAATAGAACTTCTTCCCTTTACAACTGTCCCGTTAGCTCTTTTTTTGTGTGAATGTAACGCACTGAAAACTTTGGAGTTCCCTCCTATGCGACTTCTTAAAAGCTATAAAATCAGCAAGAAATATGTCGTCTCGACTCTTTATGATTTAAGTCCGCTAAAAGTTTGGCTATAGATATTAAAAAACAACCTACAGAAGTTGTATCCAGAAGCAAGTATGTAAAACGAGGTACCTCGGAGACGCGGCGGCGCGTGCAGCTGCCGTTTCATATTGAAAAACGTCAGTTCCTTCAACTGAAGGGAAGTGTGATGAATTGCTAATGTTCCATTTAAAAAAGCCTTTCTGCTTGTATCTTCTTTTGGAGTGCGAGTAAAGTTCTGACATTAAAAGGGATGAGGATTTAAGAAGTTGTGTCCCTGGAGTTCCTCCGGCTTCTCCCGGTACTGTCACTCCGGGCTCCGTTGCTCTTCTACCTAAGCTCATTATCCCGAAGACTTAAAAGTGAAATGTAATATCGCCACTGGACCTCCTCTTCTACGGCGTGTTCTCGAGAGAAGCCCCCGTGCCCGCGCAGGCAATTAAATTAAAACCAGTTCACTTGATGGTGTGACTGAACGGTGCCCTTGATGGAAGTTGCCCAAGCTAATGACGTGAACTTCAGCATACAGATGATTGGAAAGAACGGTCGCCCATTTTTGCCCGTGTCTTCACCAATCTCACCAATGAGGAGTTGGTGTCACAAAGCCAGCAAAGATAAGAAAACCACGGCCTTCAAAAAAATTATAAATACTGACAACTTCTAATATAATGGTTGTGTAGAAGAAAAGAAAAGTCAGCAGCCAACCCACATACTCTACAATCTGTTTGCCGAGGCCTGTGTTTGTTTACTAGATCGTACATCGAGTTCTTTGGGGTGACGAGACGAGACTGGCTTCCATTAGCCAGTATTTAGCGAGCCTGGGGCCGCGGATTATTTGTGTGAGAGACCTAGCGGTATAATTCGGTACACTTATACTGGCATCGGTGACATGCAGTCTACAATTTGAAATGTTTTGTATTGGAAGTGGAAATGCTAAAAGCTGCTAATATTAGGTATCGCAAGTAAATGTCTCAAACATTTACCCATGCAAACAATTTTAAAAGGACAAAGCAAATGGAAGCCCCACTCACTGCGATCAGTACTTATTTATTTCTCCATCACAGTTGAATTAAAGACAATCAATAATGCATTATTGATTTTGCCTGCACTGGGTTGTACAGATCACCGGCGCTTTGGCGAAGCATCTTATCAACGTGAAGCAGCACAGATGAGCCCCCCCCCCACCCCCCTTAACCATCACCCCTGACTTCAGCCTTAAACAACAATGTATATTTGAGCTTCAAGCCAATTAAGTTTGATTTGACACTTGCCCTCCCCCACTGAGAACAATGAATATAGAGCACATCAACATGATTACGCAGATCGACGGCGTGCGGCGCCGTGAGTGAATGAGCGATAATCAACGCGGCTCTCGGGGTGTGATTTTGACATTTTCCATAATGTCAAGAGCGTACTTTACGACACTCGATGGCAGTGAGCCGTTATCGTAGCGAGTCCGCCCGCATCACGTGCACGTTAAGTAGCTCCCACGCGTCTCAGATGACTGCGCTGATTTTTTTTTTTTTTAATTGTTATAATAGTTTTAGTCGGGGGAAGACTCACACGTTCACGAATATGAATAATTCTGCCTCTCGGGCAAAGAAACGGCTGCGTGCCAAGCCTGTTAGCGCTTCTGACAGTCGGGTGCACGAGGCCACGTGTCCTTGCCAACGTTCCTCAGCGTTCCCGACAGGTTGCCGTGGATTGAGAGCAAGTCGCCGGCCCCGACTTTCTTGCCGGCTCCCGATACGTTACAGCGAGAGCAGCTTCTGGACCGCAGAGCGACTCGACTCACGCAGAGTGAGCATGTGTGGAGATGTGCTGGATCTCTAGTGGAGCCACGTGTCAATGTGTGAAGATGACATTAAGCACAAGGAGATCTGCATCTGCTCGTTGTTTAGGATTAATATTAACGTCAACATAAAGGAATTATACAAAAAGGGTGGAAATAGTGCGTATGAACATTTAAAATCTGGGTTGTGCGATTTAAAGATATGCGTTATGATCTAAATTAGGGAATTAACTAAAAACAGCTTCACAGTATAGTTTTTTATTTGGATGTTAACTGGAACAAACTTATAATGTAGTGTGTGCGATTTTAAATGAAGGTAAAATTTAGGAAATCCGTTAATTTCTTTGCATCTGTCCCAACGGCAACTATAATGTACAGTATTTGATCATTTATCCACATTATTTCCATACGTATTGTGAGTTTTTGTCTGATGTGACGGGGCTTTACATGAAAATGTGCAGCGTTACATTTGCTCGACATTTGAATGAATCAAGTTATCGTCTTAGCCATAAGCCTTCATGCATGGAATCACATGTTACACACTCAACTGTGAATCTACAAAGGTTTACATGTAACACCCCCCGAGGTGCTAATATTATCTCCACCTTTGCCTCATAATTATTTATATTTTTCATTTCCCTCTCATGCATTGTACGTCTCTCCATTCAGATCTCCCAACACAGGTCGGGGGTATCATAAAAGCCTATGGATGAATACTCGATAGCTTTTTGGGGTATCGGTACGTGTAATTAAGACGTAATTATGCATTTTAATGGCGCGACTGACTTGCTGTGATCCACTTTTTCTGCTTTCATTTGGCTCTGGTTCATTTTATATATGTATATCCTCGCAGAGCTGTCAATGACATTATTTGAACTATGGTGGCATATGCAACCACGACCCCATGGTGGCAAATCTATCCGAGGATTTGAGTACTTGATTCTGGTCTCGGAATTAATTAAACAAAAAAACCTTCTCATTTCCACACCTGAGATGTGTCCATTGTCTTGACTTATTGATTGAAAACAAACGTGCCCTTTAAAAATGATTGCCAAGAGCTACATTTTTGGTCCCATCTTTTATTATTTATTTTTTTCAGCCTCTCGCACACTTTTTGGTAAACACCATATTTGAAAATGTCAGATGAGGATTTGTGTTTTTTTTAAACTTTTCACACATGATGACCTCGTGTCAACTGAACCGTCGTGGATGCAGGATTTTACCATTTGTATCTGTAAGTGTCAGAATCTCACCGATTAACGTTTGCTTAAGCCGTAAATATATTGTTTGTTTTTTTTACATTTGGAATTACATGCAACATGTTTCTTGCTCATTAAAAAATAAAAGATTTGGGGGGTATTATGACTCAAATTGCTCTGGTGAGGAGGCTCAAGTTTATCTGCATAGCAACGCACAGGCTTCACAAACACCTCGCGCTCTGGTGGTGTTGTTGTTGTTGTTGTTGTTGTTCCATGAGATATGTATTATTTATTTATTCCGACCCAAAAACAATGGATAAACCAGATTGAGCCACGCTGGAGATGGAAAGGGAACGTTGAAACATGGCATTCTTCAATATGGGTATGGATCATATACTCGCACCACATAATTGAGTCTCGCTGTCATTTCCATCCAACTGTTCTCTGTTTTTGACAAAGCCAATTTATTGCAGTACGTCTCCGGTGATCAAAGCCCTGGTATTCAAAAATAAGGAATATGGAAATACTTACCTTGATTCTGCGTCAGTGAATAAAAACCAAGCTCTGGAGGGACGGCTTTTATTTCAGAATCCATCCCGCAGCTCTTCTGTGAACCAGTTAGTGAGTCAGTCACATGGTTTCATCTACGTCTCCAGAAACAGCGATCCAGCTGGTCCAGAGCAGATACCGGTACCTGGTCTGGTACCTGGTCTGGTACCTGGTACCTGGTCTGGTACCTGGTCTGGTACCTGGTACCTGGGCTTCATGGATCAGCTGAGATCTATTATCCGATATGGCGTTTCCATATCTCTGTGACTAAAGGTGACCGGACCACAGCTACAGCAGGTTTATGTACAAAAAAACTATAAAAAATGATTTTTAAAAAAACAAACAATTTCTCACTTAAATTATTGGACAAAAATTGCAACAATTTTCTCCATAAATGAATCATTTTAGTTTCAAGCAAATCAAAAAATAATAATAATTTAATCAAATGAATCATTTTCAGGTTT
Organism: Cyclopterus lumpus; assembly: GCF_009769545.1. Lineage (NCBI taxonomy): Eukaryota > Metazoa > Chordata > Actinopteri > Perciformes > Cyclopteridae > Cyclopterus > Cyclopterus lumpus. The sequence continues at coordinate 3,016,692 of NC_046985.1, read as the reverse complement.
TTGGACTGTTGATTGGAGAAAACATCAAACGAAAAAATGTATTATGCTTCGCTATGTTCTGATATTTTATAGATCAAACGATTCACAGGTAAATAATCTGCAGTTTAATAAACAATGAAGATCAGTTGCAGCTCTGATGACGGTTAGAAGGACACTCCCCCACTGCACCAGGACCCCCTGGGTGGACAGGGGAACATCAGCCGTGGACCACGTTCATGTGGCTGGTCACACACACACACACATTACGGGTCAAATACACAATAACAGAACGTCAAGTCGTACCACGCTCCTCTCCGGGCGACGTGTGGTTGAATGATGAATATTGCCCGGGCACTTCATATTTAAAAAGGGTCTCTCTCAACAAATCATTGAGTGACAGGTTTAGTGCCCCGGGAGCGTCTGAAAACCTCGCCATGTCCACGGCGAGACAAAGTCTTTGAGTGACAGAATAATTCCCCTTTAACGGAGCGGGTCAGTCAGAAGATCTGCTCTTTGTTCCTCGAGGCTTCACGCGACAATCGATGTCGCGTGAAGCCTCGAGGCCTCGAAGCCTCTTTTTTTTTTAACACGCAGCAACTTCCAGTGGAAGAAGAACACGTGCGAAGCAACTCGCCGTCTACGGATGTGGGAAATATGCTTCATGGGTTATGAATTCAGGGGTTATCTCACAACCTCTGAAGCAGGCAACTAAGCTTTATGAAATAATGTTAGTCTCCCAAATGACTACATTTCTGAATAAATAGTACACATTGAAAGTCAGACCAAGGAGCATCTAGAACCCAGTTTTATAAAGTACAGGAATACGAGCCAAAGAGCCACGGGTCAACAATGTTGACTGCCGGGGGCTTCAACTACACACACACATTTAACTACGCAGACTACACATTATACATATTGTATTAAAAGTTCAAAAACTCTTTTTTTACATTTTCTTTGAAAAATCAAATTAAAGTTTATCAGGAATGGAGGCATTCGAAACATACAAGGCCTAGCTATCACCGTGTGGGTACCATGTATATGAGGCATGCTTCAGCATTGATTTACACCCCATCAGACAACGGCCTCAGACAGGAGGTCCTTCCATGATGGATGGATGGACCGCTGCCTCTGAAGATGGTTAAAGCCCCGTTTGTTCTGTTGGACTAAAGGAGCTGAAGAAGAGACTCCGTTAGTTTATGGTCACAGTTCAGCCATCACTCACCTGCCCACTGCACTCACTCCCTCTGTATTAACTCATCAGCTCTATCACTCTCACCTGTTAGTCACACCCGTAATATACATATGCATACACATATATATGTGTATATGTGTATATATACGTATATATATGTGTATATATATATATATATACATGTATATATATATACATACATATGCATACACATATATTTGTGTATATAAACGTATATATATATGTATATATACATATATATATGTATATATACATATATATGTATGTAGATATACATGTTGGTTAGTTTTGTATGTATATATATATGCATATATATATATGTATATATATATATGCATATATATATACTGTATATACACATGTATATATGCATATATATATGCATATATACATGTTGGTTAGTTTTGTATGTATATATATGCATATATATATATATGTATATATATATGCATATATATATATACTGTATATACACATGTATATATGCATATATATATGTATATATACATGTTGGTTAGTTTTGTGTCTATATATATATATATGCACATATATATATGTCTATATACATATATATATATGTCTATATATATGTATATATATATGCATATATATATACACATGTATATATGCATATATATATATGCATATATACATGTTGGTTAGTTTTGTGTCTATATATATGCATACATATATATGTATATACACATATATATATACACATGTATATATATATGTATATACACATATACGTATATATAAATATATGTATACACATATATACATACATATATATATTGTGGTTATTATTATGGACTGCCTCCGCTCCCTCTGCTTCCTGTCAGCTGTTCCCTGGGACCAGATCCTGGACTGTGTTAAAGCCCTGCTACATTTATATTTTATAATTCCATTTAAGTAGAACTTTTTTCTTTTTTTTCTTTTGTTTGACGATGTTTAATAAAGTCAGTTTTGTCTCGTCAAACACCATTTTTTGGGGGGGGGTTTTCGTTAACAAAATTAACTCTAGTTATGAGATTGTTGCTTTGTGCGTTTTATGCCGGGAAGAAAGCCAAAGCTAACACAACCAGGTCATATGGGGAGTTTTGCATCAGCTCCACTTTGAGGTGGACTTACAAAAGTCTGTCAAACTTCATTTTAATATTTCTTATTTTTTAGAACCACTGGTTAGGGGGCGGGCAAATATGGAAATCATAAGGATGCTAGCTGTCAACTACTATATTGTAAGCAGACCGTTGCTCAGAAAAGGTAAACAAAGGGGAGAAATACATGGGACTCTGCATTCTAATTGAGCGAGCTTTCCTTTTGATGTAACTTGGGAGATCTGAGAAGTGTTTTTTTTTTTTTGCAGCTAATTACAGAGTCATGGCAGTGATCTAATTAGAGTGATGCTAATGAGCGTTGTTTTTCCTTATCTGATGTCAAAATGAAGTTTGGTTGAAATCCAAATGAAGGTGCCGGCATAATAAGCATACTGCCGAGTGGGAAGAGAAATGAGTGCTTTCATTGTTTCTAAGCGACGGAAGGGCGTATTTGTTGTTGTGTGTGTTTAATTGTGATGGGTTTGATTAATAAAAGCCCTTTAATCTGGAAGATGGCTACTGCGGGATCTGAGGGGGTCACGGATCCCGTACAGCTCCAACTCCCGATCCTCCGATTCAATTAACTGGACTTCAAAAGGGAAGTTGATATTCTCAATGGCCGAGAGCCAATGTGTGCACATGCCCCGTAGAATTAACGCCCATCTTAATATGTATATGCATATGTGCCAATATCAACGTCGAAGAGTGTGTCGGCCCTTTTGAGAAGCAGTAGGTGCTACTCAAAAAGAAAAGTATTAACTTTTAACATAGATAAGAGGTGCACCGATATTACATTGAGCCAATGCTGACTTTATTAACTGGATTGGATATCGGTGACTATGCGGCAGATTATTATTATTTAACATCTTTATTTACTACATTATATTCAGTAATTAACATATCGTCTTGGCCAAGTTGTTGCACAAATTAAAAGGTTTACAATGTAATTGCTGGTTGCTGGTATGCGATTTTATTATGTTGATGATGAATAACAATTCAGTAAATTGGTGTCTGTGTATAAAACCGTCATCCCAGTCAGCGACGGCTTATTGATTAGACACCGGTATACGATCGGTACCCGATACTCAAAGCACAGGTATCGGGATGGAAATAGTCAGATTTTTTTTTTTAATAATCAAAAAGATGCTCAGCAATCATGTTCAACCATTTCAACCGTCGCCACACACACAAAAAAGTGTTTTCAAAGCAAAAGGTCAAAGTTGAGCTCAAGCATTGATTTTTTCTGAGTCAATGCGGCAGCCTTGAAAACAATGACATCACACTCCATACGAAGAGGCGCACCACCACCACCGCGTCATTGAACCGACACCTGCTTCTCAGACGCAATAAAGAGAGCAAGCTGACGGCGTATTGACATTTAGAAGAAGGCCCAATAATAAGCGAAGCACACAAAGACACATAAGCCACAAAACCCCTCGGAAGGCGTTAAAACTCCACCTGAGCGATTGAACACCTGCTCAGGAAAAAAAAAAGCATCAGGTCGAAATGGTGCGATGGCATCGAGGTGGTCTGAGCTGCTTTATCTTTTAGTTTCAAGATAATCTGATGATGTGTGTCTCTTGAGAAGAAAGAAGAAAAAGCTCCTTTCAATAGACCTGAAATAGCCGCTTTAAATAACGCTGTTCTACATGAGATGCAATGAAGTTAATTTGTAAACCTAATGAATATATCGAATAAATTCACCTGGTTAGATGGAGGATTAAAAATGATAACAAATAGAGACGAGCCACGCTTTATATAAGAGCGTTAAGGGGATCAGATCGTTGGCCGGTCCTCATTGACTCACCAGAGGATGTTATTCCTGAAGTAACTCAATGTGTTGCAGCCATTAAGGGTGTGACAGTGAGGCCGTTGTGTAGTCATCCAAGAGAACATTGATTCAGACAGCACCTCCTGAGAACAAATACTACAATATGAAAAGTTTTTTTACCCAACCATATGTGAACAAATAAAAGAAACTTCACTGTGAAGCCGCCGTCCATATTTTGGCGAACAAAATGTTCAAATGCTTGTCGAAGGATTTCTTCAGCGTTAACGTCTTCCGTCGTAATCTCCAGGAAACCATCTCTCCGGAGAAGATAACCTCAAAACGTCTGTTTAAAGAAAAAAGAAGCGCCGATGATTTATGGTTCGCATAGAGCCGAGGAGTTGAATGCCTCCGCTCGCTATCTGTACGTTGGAGTGAGCTGTGAACCGGTGGTGATTCATACGCCGGTTACTCATGAGGCCTCCCAATAAATCAGGACATCTAATTTGTTACAGGAGTGAAATACGTGCAGTACACTCGGCCATTTTCCTGTAACGGAGCCATGTGGCCACGCCGGCCATAAAGAGATTGCAATGACATCATTTACACGGCGGTGACGGCTAACCCGGACGTAGCCTTGATGCTCGTCTACGAGGCCGTCAATGTCGACACGGGGAGATACTTTATGGGGAGGTGGAAAATAATTGTTCGACGCCCGGGTCGCGAAAAATAATTCCCAACAGGACGGCGTGATCGCAAACCGGCGTGCCGAGTGGCGGTTTTGCATAAGACGGCGTCGCTTCGGGGGGAATTACCGGCCATAAACATTCATCTTCTCACCCTCTTAAAGCGATATTTTAAAGTCAATGGATTAGGGGCGGAGCATGCTTGTAATCGCTAGTAGATGAAAAGAGTCACGTCTCTAATTAGAGGAGATGTACTACCTGTCAGGCATTTAGTGAGGCTTATCTTAATCATTCATATTCAACGGTTAGGGAATCCAAATAATGGGATCATTTTTGATCAAATCATAGGGCTGAACTTTGGTGAAAGCTATACCCAAAGGTGGATTTTTTTTAATTTATTTTTTGCTGGACGGGATTTTAACGTAAGGAATTATTAAAATAATCCTTTTGCTAATCTGAATGTGGCGCGTGTCTTTCTGCATTGTGGCTCGACAAAAAGAAAAACAATGAATATGAGATAAAATCCCCGCGGCGCAGCGCTCACTCTGAGGACGACGGTTGTTCTTCTTCCTGACGGGAACTTTACGATAACCACGAAGATCTAAAAGCACATGTTGGCATTTTATTCCAGAGCCACAAAATGCAGACCGACATCCTCGATTATGATCAAAAAAGCGAGTTTGTTATTGATTTTGCTCTGAATCAACGTCTCCGTTGTAGTTTGCTCCTACTTGATATTCATGAATATTTATAATGTGGACTTGTGGTGAAAGTGTACGGAAACAAAGACAAACAAACAATGAAGCATCGAATTATGATGCATAATCTAATGGTTGTCAAAAGCACGACAGTTGTTTGACATTTAGATTCCAGCGTAACGTTTTAATTACAATCAATATATGTATATATTATTTAAAAGTTATTTTATTTGTGGGAGAGACTCATTGCAGTCACATTTCTTTACATTATTTATAATAATTCTACCGTATAGCAGTATTTCTGGGGAGCCACCAGACTTTAATCTTTGGGAATCTGCGATGCACACCGGTGAAAATGCTGACTCATTTTCACCCTTTTCCGCTTCATATCAGCGCTGAACATATGAATACTTTTAAAAGTTTTTCCTTTCAAGTGCATCGGTGGATCTGTTGAGAGAAACTTCCAAACAAACCTTTGAACAGGTGGAATAACAGTCGTGCAATAATCCATGCGTCTGCCATCTGTATGTTCAGCAAACTACCCGAGACAAGAGAGGGATGTTGACGATGCTATATATATATATATATTATATATATATATATATATATATATATATATACATGATAGATTTGATCAAGTTTTGCTATGCTAGATGTTTTTAGGTAGATCAATGATTTTTTCTTAACATGGTTTAATTTTTTTAACCATGCATTTATGGTGGAAGTGTCATTATTATAGGGAGAAATGGTTCAAGTGAAGAATAATGCATTTCCTCCAGTTTGGGTGTGTGTATGAAACAATAACTATAATCCATCAATGTGTGATTTTATAAAGACATACAGATTTATAAACCCCCAACCCTCCACACCCTTTTCCTTATGGATCATGGTATGCTATAGGCTCAGCCCTGCAGCGGCATGTCATGTTTTTTTTAATATAATTTGTTTTAAATCTTTCAGTGTGCGTTTTGCATACGTGCAATAAAAATCTAATAAGAGCGGAAAACTCTCCAGTAATGTGGATTGACCGGCCGACATCCATTATTTATTACACAGTGCAGTTTTGGGGGTTCTTTAATGACTTATAATGCATCTTTTAAGACCATTCAAATGAATTGATAATATCACAATTTTAAATATACCAGACTAAATATTGTGATTGCATATATGTGTATGCGCAGACATCCAGGCCAACAATACCGTACTGCAGAGACTCTGTGTGGAAATGAAATATACATATTATTATTATGTGTAAACACATTGTTATTGTTGTTATTCAGCTATTTTTAGTTTGAGCCCATTTTGACCATATATTTCAATTGATAAATAGCACCCACTGGTTACATGTAAGTTAATGCAGTCAGATGCATTGACTGTTTAGAGCGGTGCATTCGAGGTCTGACGGGAAGGTCTTAAATCAGAAGTGATGTAAGTGTCAGCCAAATATATATATATATATAAATACATTTAAAATCATAACCATGTCTAATGAGCTGCAGTGTGTCATATAGGATATGTCTTGGGGACAAAGGGATACTTAAACACTTAAACTGAGTCGAATCAGAGCTGAATGGGATGGTATCAAAGTGGCGCTTTATCCGACTGCGTCCAATCAGCGGTTGACTGTATTGTTTTTTGCATTATGTGGCGGGCCACGTGTGCAGATGCGTGGCGAAATCGCCTCTAGAGGGAACAATGCACACCCCTAATTATGCAGGAGCCCTAACAATGTATGCATCCCTCTCAATCATCACCAGTGGCCCACTACGGCAGAGAGTCTTTAGGTGCCACGTGGGCGGGTAACCCCCCCTGACTAGTAACATCATGCAGGCCGTGCAGCCCATTCAGGTCTTCAGATACTGTGTCACGCCCCTATAGCGCTATCAGACACAAAGCATCTATACGTGGCGGAGAGAACGGGTTGTTCTCCCCCTTGTCCTCTCTCCTAGAGAGCGTGTCTGTTTACCGAGGCACACACACACACACACACCACACAAACACACACACACACACGAGCACAGCCGTCATGAAGTGTGCCCTTCGGCTGCATCCATTAAAAAATCCGGCAACTCGGCATCTTCCCGCGGGAGTTGTAGTCGAGGTGCGGCTGTGCTCATTTAGAGCTGTTGGAACGTAAAAAAACCAGTGAAACCATCCGTAAACAAATACATAGGTGTGTTTTCTGGCATTTACTTATTGAAGAAATTGTACTTGCTTGATTCTTGTTGTTCTGAGTTTGGACTCATGGTTTAATGCACTTATTGTAAGTGCATTCAAAATGAAAACACAGGAGTTGCATTTCAAGTGTGAACTTTGTAATTGCAGCACCGAATTGGTCCAAACTCAAACTGGACATAAACCTCCAGTATATAATATATCGGGCCCTATTGCCACCGATAACCGATCCAGCTGTCTGAGTCAGTACCGGCCCGGCATCGGTATCTGTGCAACCCTATTAATGCACCAATCCAGAGTGCCTTTGAATGCGTATTACTAAGCAACAATAATGCACTTTTGACTAAAAAGGAACGAAAACAATGAAACAATGTGCCAAATGTCCATTGTGACAGACGACTAAAGCACTGCCACTGATGAAGTAAGCAATCGCACATTAGTCCAAAAAACACATTTGCTTTCAAAGTGTAGAGTTCCTAAACATGAGAGATTAATATAAACCAAAATGGCAAACACAACACGGCATTATAACCTCTTCAAAGTCCAATCATTACTCACTTCGAAAGCAAAGGCAACTCCTCGAGGCGGTTCATGTACTCCATCCCCGTCTTAATGGGCTCACTTATGGACAAACACATTAGCGGACCGGGTAGACGGGGGCCATTCATATTTGATGCGCTATCGCCTGCTCTTTTGGTGAATATTTACACGCGTCTCTCTCTTATTTATTTGTGGCCCGCTCACTCCCCCCCCCCCCCCCCCCCCCCCCCCCCCACCCGGGAGATTGTTCCATGGGGCCGTGACAGGAAGGCGGCCCGAGGGGCCATTAGGGGAGCGGCGAGGGGGTCTGGAGGTCGGCCACCAGCTGCCATGCCCACACCCTCTCAGCTGTTCCTGCAGGCCCTTGCACAGCAGGGGCTCTCAAGTGTTCCTAATACAATTCAGACAAGAACCTTTAAAGGCTAATGGACTTTAGATACCGTCGCAAATGTTAGCGGATCTCTGTAAAGGTAAACACTTTAGAGGTTATATCAGCAATTTACTGGCAAACTACTACGGCCGCCAGACAAGCCGGGTTAAGTATTGCCTTTGCACAACGATGCTAAAGTGGGGAGAACAAGCTGTGTGGGTCAAAGCAGGGATACTGTGAGTAAATAAAGTAGCAATAAACTCTTTGTCAAATGACAATAATGAAATTGTTACAATTTAGAGCAAACGTTTATGAGTCTTTTAAGTGCTGCTTTGAGACAACAGTTCTAGTCGAGTCCATTCTAATCTACATAACTTTCTATGGTTTGAGATAATTGGATAACCCTTAAAATGTGTTTGAGTATATTAGCATTCAAATTACGAAGGCGTGTGTTATTAAATCCACGTGTTATTGCTGCTTGCTAACTCAATCTGACTGCATAAAAGGCCAGTCTTTATACAGTTTAGATACTTCAAATCCAATTTAACAGATATGCGTTAATCTCATCCAACAATCTAAAAAGGCAGCTCCTGACAGGATATTACATTTTGCGTTAAACAAGTTTATTTTCCCCCTCATGAGCTTTATGGACTTTTGACTCCCAAAGGAAAAGGTGTATTTAGATCCAGGTTATAGTTGAGTTTGACCAAAAGAAAAAAAACGGCAATACACAAGAAGGTATATATACTCATTCATCACTGGAATGTCCTTCGGCACTTTCCTATTAGAACCTGTCAGGAGGGCTAGGCTCATTATTACATCACCATAATGGTGTCATCCTTGAACTCCATCAAAGTAATTGCTGCAATTTGTCACATTGATAGAGATGTGCCTTCGGACAAATATCTGTATGCACACGAGTCTCAAAAAAGTAAGACGACGCGATCTCGACAAAAGAAAAAACAGAAAAAAAGCAGATCTTGTTGGGTGATCGGACCATTTGACTTCTGATTTATCTAAAATGTGAACATATGAATTTCATCTGTTTCTAGGATTGACGAATTTAACTTTACATCAAGTAGACACAGAGCCACGTTGTATCGCCTGTCACCTGATGACTGTGAGCCTACCATACCGCCGTCTCAAGATGCTAAATGCTTCACTATGTGCAGCCGCTAGTTGCTAACTGTGTTGGATAGCGCCGATCTAGAGACCCTTTTGTGTTGCTACAAACAGCTGCCAGCTGTTGGGTAATATCGTCAGTTGGTTTGTCACCACGTAACACAACACCTTTCACATCTGATCTATTAAGACAAAAGCATTGGTAGTTTTGAGGTGCAGTAAACCATTTGGTGTTGGATGTGCGTTGTATAACAAATCCGTTGGAATAGCACGTCGGTCAGTGATCCTCAAAGACTAACAAAGACTAAATGGAGGAAGCGTTCATTGTCACAAAGGGACCAATGTGCCTCTTTAAACAAATCTGCAGTGACAGGACGCCCTGAAGTGTGCAAAGGGAGAACCGGCGTTAGGCGCACTTAAATAACCCATTTTGATATCGCCCCCTGACACCAAGAACACTTTTGTGCTCTCAAAGAACACTAAATAATAAATGCTGTTGGACATAGACAGATGCTAAGTCTCTACCCCCCCCCCCCCCCCCCGCTGCCGCCGCCGCCGTCCAGAGGTGGCCAAGAATAAAATGCACACATCTAATACAATTAATGCATTTCAACCCCTTCACTCCAAAAAGCATGCCAGGGCCAAGATGTCTTTTCAAAAGAATGTGGAATGTGAAGTAGAGGATAAAACTAAGTGTGTGCACTGTGAAAATAGTATTGTGTTAGTATTTTCATATTGTATGAAATAATGTTTCTTTGTTAAATCTGAGTGGTTTGATTCTTCCATCTGGTATCAGTGAACATTTTTTTTACATTTTTTATGAATATATAAAAAAGAGTCATAATGACCGGAAATAGGCATTAAAACAAGTCCCAACCAATGGAAGTGTCTCACACCAATTTGTTTTGAGAAAGAAAATGACCACAAACATGCGACTGTGGGTCAGTGGATAGCAGGTCCGTCTTTCAATCAAGAGGATCGGCGGTTCGATTCCCGGCCGTGCTAGCCCTAGTCGATGTGTCCTTGAGCAAGACACTTTACCCTGAATTGCTCCCCCCTAGCTGTGTCTTTGGATAAAAGTCAGCTAAATGAAATGAAATGTAAATGCTCTACTAAGACGGTTTCTTTCTTTACAGTTATTGTTAACCCTGAAAAAGATCAAATCCAGTCCGCGGGACAATAGCACAAACATTTTCCAGACCGGCACGTTGTCCCCACGCTCGGGCAGGTTGATGTAAATGAATCCGACAGCAGGGACGAGCCAAACTGGAGGCGTGTGTTTGGAGTTGTCGTTATGCCATCGAGAGGAGCATTTGAAGGGTGTCCGGTTGCCCGTTGTCTATCGCCCAATGCCCAAAGCTCTGAATGCTGGTCTCATTGTCAAGGCAAAGCGGCCAAAAGTCTGCACAAACCATCCTTTTCTATTAAACTCAAGTTAATGCTTGCGAATTGAAGCAATGTGATGCTTAAAAATGTTTCAGGATGTTGGAAGAGTTCACCCCATATTGCACGCCACGCTTCAGTCCTTTTTTTGTCTCTTCTACCCGCCTAAGCGAACAGCTTGTACTCATACTATTCCTATCACCCCCCTAAGTGAAGGTGAAAAACCAAGTGAGACAAAAGTTTAAATTGCTTCTCTTGATACTTCGATATTGTGTCGGAGAGGGAGACGGGCAGCAAAGCGAGCCGATTGGCTGGGCTCACTCGAGCAGCCCCGTATTGTAAGCACGCCAGCACACTTACAGCATTAGTCACATCGCTGCCTTCTGCATCTGCCTGACGGAGAACCTGCAGAGAAGAATGTGACCGACCCATTTCTTCTTCTTCTTCTTCTTCTTCTTCTCCTTTCACCTCTCTGTCTCTCTCTCTCTCACTCGCTATGGCTCTCACCCTTTTGTTATAAGGTCAGTGGGGATGCAATCATAACAGCATCCATTCAGGAGCTAGAAGAAGGAAAAAAAAGTAAGTAAGTGCATGTTTGAATGGGAGCGGAGAGGTCGATAATGAGGATGATCCAGGGAGTGTGTGTGTCAATTAAAAAAAATACTATTTTATTTTATTATTTGTGTTTCATTCTTGGCTCAACATTTCGACATTATAGCATAACTGCATGCTCCCTGTGGTACACCACATTGCCTTCATCTTCTTTCTTCTTTTACTGACGGACCAATCACCATTGTACACTGTCGGATCCTGTTTGTTTAAAAAAGAAAATGATATTCTTAATAATTAGTTCTTTTTCAGCATTTTCCACTTTTGCAGTTCATTTTCAGTGATAATATAGCTGATACGGCAGACAAGTGTGAGACAACTAAGACTGAATAGAGATCATTGTCGCAGCTATTGGGTATTGCAAAGGAATATTACTGAATGTATGCAATTATACTTATAATACTGAATGTGTATGATTATATTAGAGAAGGAACATTGAATGTAATAGTAGGTTAGCTCACATAAATATCACAGGATGTATTGTGGAAGTCGACCAGGTAGAGAGCACTGAATGTATTAATCCATTAAATCAAGTAAAGAGCACAGCATGTATTATGCAACCATAAACAAGTGAATAACCTTGAATGTACTGGGTGAGTAGAGCAAATAGAATCATTTGAATGTGTGATGCGAGTTGGAGGCAGAGAGTCAGACAATGATCCGTGAAAGAGAAGAGGACATGGCATGCTCAGGAATGTAATAAAGAGAGGGGTGTAGGGTGAAACTACAGGACTAAGAAGAAAACAGTTGACGAGGAGCAATAAAAGATTCAATATCCAATCGTGGAACTGGAAATTGGGGACAAAGAGAAAGAGGAGGACTTTCTCAAAGAAACAAGACTTTTCTCACGAACCATTGAACAGACCACAGACTACGATGTGCTGGGAGATATGGGATGTATTCAAGGCCATGTTTCATGAAACACACTTTGTCGTACTTCAAAGCGTTATTCAATTTGTATGTGTGTTAAATCATTTGTATGGTAACCGGAACCATCGATTCGGCTTAATTTTGTTTGACAGAGCTCTTGGCCGAGCTGTTCTTTCCTAACACAATGACCGTACACTCAAGAATCCCTTTTTTTCTTAACTATATTAACCATGGCTGCCTCAATATCAATCACTGAATAGAATGTACACCAGTAACATAAATAGTGTAAAAACAAAAAATGTTGCCGACTGAGAAATCTAGAATGAACTTTTAAATAGCTCGGTCGAGTTTACCGATAATATTATCAGTACATCACACTGATAATATTATCAGTATATCACTCTGGTAATATTAAGTGGAGTTCTTCCATCACGTCATGTTTGGGTGTATTTTACAGTGCCGCATCGTGTTTGATGTGACATTGCTAGCAATGTAAATAAGCAGCGTTAGCTAGTATTTAACGGGTGTGTTGGGCTCCCATGCATTGTTTTGACCCATTCATTATCAAACGGCAACAACGTGAACACACATTTGAAACCATTGGCGAGAGTCACATCATGGACTTTTGGAGGCTAGCATGTTGACAAGCTAGCTAGCATGTTGACTTATAGCATCTGAACCCGACATGCTAACCAATCCTTGTCTTGTGTTTAAAAACGTCTTGTCTTGTATTGCCCTGTATGGTCACATTGTGTTAATTCTTTCTTGTTCTACTCCTATCAAGCACTTGTTGACCCGTCTGTAAAAAGGGCAATATAAATACATTTTACTTACCTACTTACTTTATTCAAACGTTTAAAACAAGTTTAGGAAGAAGGCAAAGTTACGTAAAGTCATCAAACCTGGATGTGTGCCATAACGTGATGTGACCCTCTTCCACAAAGTACCATGTCTGCGCTTATATGAAGCTGAAGAAAATAACCCTTTCCAATGGCAGTGTTATCAGCTTTGGTGAGCTCATTCCCAAGCAAAGGAAAATGGGATATTGCTGAAATACGATATCGGGACTACACACGATCTTGATCTTTTCTCTGATTCTCCATGTGTTTTCGATGACACGGGATGCGTATGGGAACCCTGCATTCGTGTCAGTTTGGCCGCAGTTGGACGTGTTTGTCCATAAAGTGTTGAACGGAAAATATGATTGTCCTCCAGGTGTTCAAGGCTGAATATCCATAATAGTATAGCAAGTGTAAGTCCAAATAAGCGGGGTGAAAAACTGCACACAATGTACAAATTGTGATGGTAATAGTAAATGACGAACGTCCTCAAAGAAAGGGTCACATTCATACAGGGTACCCTTTGGCTCTGCTGTTACAGATGCTACATTTTAGGCCTATTACCTCTCATTGCCACACTCAGCAAGTTTACCGGCGTCATGTACAAAGTCAAACGCGTGCATTTCTCGCGGACTCAAAAACTCTCATTGAACACTTGTGACAACCGGAGAGGCAGAGCAACAAACAGTGGCGAGACAATGCCTGTTGAAGTTGATTGCCACGAATGGTTCAAACACAGCGGTTTAGTTCCCGATTGTACTTCGCCGGTGAACAGAAGATCCAGAAAACAAATCAAGCACACTTAATTAAGTCTACGCTCTCCGGGAATTATCTCATGAAAAACATTTGCCTCGGCGCAATTGGACTTCCAACAGTCAAGAAATTGGCAGAGGGAAAGCTGCTTGTTCAGCAAATGCCTGTGGCAGAAGAACAGAACACGGCAAACAATAGACGGGTAAGACGACCAAACGGCAAAGTGGGCATATGATTTACAGTTCGTCACCGGCTACGGTCACACTAGCTCAACGTTTCTCAAATTCTACCTCCACACGTAGAGCTCCGATATGTTCTGCCGAGTGTGAAAAAAAAATGTTAAAAGAGGGAAAGCATTTTATCTCTTCAACTGTGGACATGCGAATAGGAATATGACAGTATAAACCACATTTCAAGTCAAAGTATTTCTGTGGATGCAGCAAAAAAAGGCATTTATGTGCATTTAAAGGACCAGTGTGTAAGATGCAGTGGCATCTAGTGGTGTGTTGCAGATGGCAAGAACTGATTGTTAAAGAACTACGGGGCCCTTTAGATAGGGAGAGTTATCTTTTAGGATTTTAGTACAACTAGAACAACTATTCGTATCATAATTCAGCTTTTCTACATGACTAAATGATTGGTTTTCGAAACCTAGAGTTTTAAAAAACAGATGCAGCCCGACAGAGAGAACAGAGCAGATGTGCGCTGCAGCGAGATAATAAATGATATCCAAACAATAAAAAGGTACTAATAAAAATGACCAGTACAAACGGGGCTCATCAATACTCCGGTAAATAGCACCGAAGCCCGTTTAACACCGGGTTTCAGAACACATCCCAAACTGGGTGACTGGATAACTGAGATTTGGATTATACTTCACAAGTTGTGTGAGAATCTGTAAACGGATGTTTTGTCAGGGTTTGTTGTTTTTTTACTTATCAAAATGCTTTTTCCCCCATTTTTAGATTCTCCATTCACTGTGGAAGAATGTTTTCTTCAAGAATTTAAGATAACAAGCAGTGAGCACTTTGGGAAGTATTCTTTTAATATTGATATGTTTCAGCATTTATACGAACATTTGTAGAAGACACAATGGCATAGCAATGGAAGCAAAAGTGAAACAGCTGGAAAGATGAAACCCTATCGATATTAGAAATACACTAAGGACTGCTGCAAGAACAAAAAAACCACTTAGGGAAGAATAGCGAAACACCTTCTTTGCCCGCCTATCTTCAGTTCCCATAGTGATGTGCAAGAGCACTTAACCTGCCGGCAGGGTGCTCGGCAGGGTTTCCACCTGAACACCGGGGCCTGTCACAAGAGGGAGGTCCAAAGGGACTCGAAACAAAAGGCCATGAGCACGCAAGGCCGGGCACAATCTGTCCACGTCTGCACTTACGCAAGAAGACAACTGTGACAGCCAAAGAAGGGGTTGTGTTCCTTGAGAGTGCCGAGTACACCAGAGCGGTGCCAGAGGCACCAATGAAACGTCTGACCACAACACCGGCTGCCGTTTCTGAATAAATCTCTCGGCACACAAAACGCTCATATTATTGAGTGGGCGTTGAGTGATGATGAAAAAGGGTAAAAGTCAGTGCCTCTGGGGGTAGATGTATTTTGTCCCTTGTAAGTGTGCCAGAGGAATATTCGGTGAGGTAATCGGAGCCTGAGACAAAATATAAAAACTCCTTTTTTTTTTTTTTTCTGATGAAACCACAGAGGCAAATCATGCGTGCCTGAGGTGATGATACTCGCAGTGAGACTGTCTTAGAAAGTCTTTAATCTCAATATGAATAAAGTAATTTCATGGAAAGCAGATAATTATCCCTTTTTTTTGTAATATTTCAGCTAAGAGTTAGGTTTGTTTTTGTAGTTGAGGTTCAGTGTATTTTCACATTTGTTTGGATGCACGATACGAAAAACAACGCAGCTAAGAAGGAATCCCGAGTGTCTTTTATTACACATTAGACGGTACTAATCCAGAACTGAACTGACCTTTTATTTCCAGTGTAATAAAACGTATATCATTTTGCTTCAGTGGCAATCAGCAAAACGATGCAATGACTTTTTCGCCCGACTCCAAAACGCATCTGTGGGAATTCCCAACCAGCCGAGGTGAAACGACGTAAACGTGATCATATTGGGCCGAGGTGAGGGCGTCTACGAGCCAGACAGTCTGCGAGGAAATCAATCAACGTAACAACAAAAGGCTAAAAGGGCCAGTGTTTCTGAGAGAAGGGCAGAGACGGGCAAGTCAAACACCCCCCAGCCCACCACCACCCCCACCTGCTGCCAAGGCTGCTGGAGCAGGACACTCCGGGGAGACTTGACGAGGCTATTCAATCGCCGAGGCCGACAACTGACAATGAGGATCATGTCCAGCGGGTGGAAATAGAAATTAGAACAAAGGAGAGGAAGGCGGAGCGCAGCGGGCTGTCTGGGATTCGCCGTGAACCCGAGATTGTTGAGAAGGCAACGCTGCCTCCGAAATTACAGCTTCCTTCTGACTCATTGTACGGTGAAGGTTATCGATACAGTTCCTGTAGCGTTCCTGTCTCTCTCTCTCTCTCTCTCTCTCTCTCTCTCTCTCTGTGTCGTATACAGGGCCGGCTGTGGCCGCCATGGAGCCTCGTGGATTATATATGATGACTCATATTCACACACATATACTGAATATATTGCAACAGTGTTTCGAATCAAAATTTCAAGCATGTGTCAAAATAATTACCCGCGTCTAAGTTTCAAATAGGCCACGGAGATGACACAAATGATTCACAATGACGAATAAATAGTTTTGATTATTGCAGTAGGTAACATGAAAGACTGTATATATCGTCCCTGATCCGGTCCCCTCCCTCCCTTGTCCCCTTGAGCTATGACAGCTATGACAGCCCGTGTTTTTATTATGAAACAAAAGGGTTGAGTAAAATAGCTAATTAAGAGGCAAGATCTGACAAAATTGTAAAATATGAAGTGTGATGCAAAGTGCTGTAATAATAAATCTGATTTGTGAAGGGGGTTTTCTATGGCTTTGAGAAAACTTTGCCGTGTCAGCCTTTTCGACACCTGTCGCTGTCATTGTGCACCGGGTTACACTTTCAATAAGTGCATTTATTAAACAAAATATGTATCTTAAAATCTTAAAACCAACAGTTCTAAAAATGTGTTTGAGCAAGAGAAAACAAGCCAAAGGTTATACATTAGCTCCAAGACTACTAAAAGCTTTGATTATTTAAGGGGTTGGTTATTTGTAAATACCTATTATCAGATAATATATAGGTTATAAATTAGCTCTAAGACTACTAAAAGCTTTATTTAGATTATTTAAGAGGTTGGTTATTTGCAAAAAACTATTATCAGATAATATATAGGTTCTATTTTGTATAATGTTAACTTCAATTTAAAAACTGTTTGTTCGGTGTGAATATAATGGCATGAATCAAAGGCCGGTTGGTTTTCAGTATATTATTATTACGTAACAGCAATATGTTTTTTGTATTCAGCCGTTAAAGAGCCACAGCTTCATAATGAAGGATGCATGGGGGCATCGTGGGCTCGGGGAGGTGTCATGATTGCTCTATTACCTTCAAGGGTGGGCAGAGTTTCTTTGCCCCAAGAGAGCTTTGAGGAGAAACCCCAACACCCACTCACAGTTCTGTCAATGTCCTCAAGCAAATGTATGGAATTAAATGCAGAGGCACTATTGGAAACACAATGCAAGGGCCATGCTTTGTGATCCAAATGGATAGAATTGATCCCCCCCGGTGCACATTTTGAAGGGTAGCATATCGGAGGACGCTGCGCCTCGAGGAGACGGCACTCTTGGCCGAGCAACAGATAAAAGTAGAGGAGGCTAGCGGGGTCGTAACTGTGCAGCCGAGTCTGATTCATCAACTTTTACAGTTCAAATAAAAACGGGAGTGCAGCCGGCCGGCTTGATTATCAGATGGCTCCTGCTGCATTAGAGAGGATGACATTTTCTCTGATGTGAACCGCCATGTGTGTGTGTGTGTGTGTGTGTGTGTGTGGTTTCTTTTCTTTTCTTTTAGTTTTTTAAGATGATGAGCTTCCAGAAATTATAGTGCACTCGGTCACGGCTCGCAAATTTGAGATTTACTACGAACTTGAGAGTGAAGAGGAGTTGCTTTTGGTCATTTCTTTTGTCGTCATCGGAAAAAATGCTACATTCTGAATACGGCCTAATCCTAAATTTCCAAGCGGATAATTGCGGCGTACACGACCCATACACAATCCCAAATATCGACTCATTCAGAATATCACTGCGCATCTAAATATCTTCACTAATGTATATCTTCATAAGCTTTTACCTGCGTGGACATGGAGGTAAACATCTTGTGACGGCTTTGCTGCTGTACTCCGTCAGCTTGTTGCAGTGACAGCACTTAGAGACATAAAAAAACATAAGCTTGACGAGAGACATCACAAGGAACAGCACATCACTTGGTTTGCATCACGGTCATATATAAGTAGTTTTTTTTGAATGGACATTAACTGAGCGTACCGACTCAAAAGCAAAAAGGCCCCAGAGGCATTTAGGGCAATAAACATGACTAAAAGGTATGAAGACAAATACGGTAATGCACACACACGGCGTGTAGTCTTTTCTTTTAGTTAAGTGGTATTTGTGCCTCCTAGTTTTACGACGGACACGTTTGCTCTGCAACTTGAAAGATTGAAGAACTCTAGAAGGCTGAAGGTTGAGGAGAAGAGGATCCTTAGCACCTGCTCTACCGTATTTAAAGCTCTGCTCGGCTTGTATTAGTGTCTCCACAGGCGTCCACACCAAACACAGCGGGGACCTTAAAATCACAGCCCCGAAACCAACGCTTGTCCAGTGAAGGTCACCGAGCGGGAGAGTATTTCTGCTCCGAAAGGCCGGCTTACGTGAATAGATGAATCGCAAATGACTCGAGCGGAGGTGGCGACGGTTTTTCTCCCCTTTTGCTTGCAGGAGGTGAACATTTGGTCAAAAGATAATAATAAAAAGTACAGTCGCAGGTAAAGTTGGGGATGCGACAACAGAGCGAAAAAAAGCTTAAGAAGACCATAAACATACACAAGTTATGCATAAATCTGCGAGTGAGCTTCGATATTTACTGCCTGAACGTATTGAAGGAAGTTCACTTAGCCGATATGTTTTGGGTTATTTTCTGCAAGCTACAGTAATAGAATGTTAAAACATTACAATTCATCCCAACATATTTACTACATAAATCAGAATGTGAAACATTATCATTAACCTCTTAGCGTTCCTGTAAAATTCACGTAAAACGCCCATCCAGACGTACCCAAAGTCAATTGAAAGCTGTCGGAGAACCATTTGGAGTAAATGCAGGTTCTGGTCTCTTTTGAAAGGTAACACTCTGAAGTTGTTCCCCCCCAACAGTCAGAAGCACTTTAAGTGCTGCTGACATTGAGTAATTTAAGTTGCCACACACACAAGTAGAAGGTTTTCTATTTCCGCCTGAATATTTTGGTGAAATAGATGCCTGCAGATGATTATAGCTGGAAAACACAATGGGAGCATAGCATGAAGCCTTACCTAGTAAAAAGTAGATTATAATTTCACAGACAATGAAGATGTTAAACATGTTTTACTAAGGGTGTGTTTAGGCGTTTTCCAATAAAGGCCATTTGGAGACTCCATTTCAGGCACACATTAACTATCAGCAACAAATAAATTTAGGGAGCAAATACAATATAATATATTGGCGCCAGTTGTCGATGATGAGACTTGGAAAAGTTACACCACTTCTGTATTCTGGTAAATGTAATTAATCATGTGTCCTTCTTGCTGTGAGCACTGCATCCTCTTGTATGAGGCAAGCTTTTTATATTCATCATCTTTCCATTACAACTCAACATTGGTGGTCGAGGTTCACCGAGAAAGCGCGGCACTAAGCGGTTTCCCACTCGATCTAGTAGACGTCATGTTAAAACAACAACAACAACAACAACCTCCCATTGCCTTCCACTTGTCTCCAGGAGATAATCCCCATTACATGTGTGTTAATGTACTCCCGATGAACCTAAATCATTTGACAAGTGAGCAAATAAACTTTGCACAAGGGTTACACTAATTGAAGTCCAAGCAACTCCGCATGAGGCGCAACAAACAACATGAACAACAGCATGGCATGCTCAAGCTCAGGCAGTACAGGCGCACACGAGCCCGCTAACTTGTCACCTTTAATAATTGCAGCGCGGATGCACTGCGACCGACACACCGGTGGTTCCCAATCACCAGCAGCTCGTTATTAGAAAGAAGCCCAGTGGAGCTCGTTAGCGTGTTGAGGGGAGGCGCGGTAAATAAGGTTAATTGGCCGATGTGTCAGACCCAGGAAGATGCTCACGCTGACACGAAACAAACCCGGTACACAAGTTCACCTCTTTGCGGCCCCCGCCCACCCTCCCTCCCATGTTTGCCTGCATCGGTGGGTGTGATTGAGCGGTCGTGGCGGAGATTGTAGTCAAGGTGCGCTGTGCTGGAAACTGCCGGTGACGATACGGAGATCGACATGAGAGTTTAAAGCTTTTTGTTGTGTGTGTGTGTGTGTGTGTGTGTGTCTGGTGAAATAATCACATCCACTGAAGTAACTGGTTGTTTTTTGTGTGGAATAAATGTAGATATATTTGCGCTTCTTGGGTGGTTAGCATTAGCAACAGAGCTGTCTAGGTTTATAATGGGTTTTTTGTACGTACTCATTGTGACCCAGTATATCAATGTACAACAGACTGTAGTTGAAGAATAATATGTGAGCCCGACAGCCCCGAAGCATTTGAAAGAACTACTGTATCCACGGAGTTAATGAGACTGAGATGACGCATACTTGCAAGGGAAACCAATTATCTCAGAGTGAGAAGAGGACAGAACAGCGCTGGTCTTTAAGGTTTTGTATCCATGACATCAGCAAGCTCTCCTTTCCTTCTTTTTTCCTGCCCTCTTCATTTTATTTTTTCAATCACCATTTTTATGAGTGCGGTATTGTAAAGGCTGATGACGGCTATTGTTTTCATTGTCCTCTAAAGGCGCCACGTTTTTTTTTCCGGTGGCTCCTGTTAATGACAAAAGACGGTTAATTAAAGGTCTTGTCTTGTGGGGGAAGTGTCCGTCGTCTCTTTTGCTGAAAGGGTGCCGCGGTTCGTATGTCTTGATTAGCCGGAAACTGCTCCACCAAGATGGTGATTGCACAGAATTCAAAGGAAAACGCAGAGAAAATCGTCTCTCATGGATTGCTGCAGATAGAAAGAGGAAAAGAAATCACTTGAGATTATCTTCTCTTAAACTGAATATGAAATACTCCAATAAAAGTACCTCCTGTACATTTTTATATATATATATATATATTTATAGGAGCATATATACATATTTTATAGGAGCATAAATGTATATACAAATATTTATATATATATATATATATATTTATGTATATATACATATTTATATATAAATTATATATATATATATAAATAAATTATATGTATATACATAAATATTTATATATACATACATATTTATATATATGCTCCTATAAATATTTATATATATATGCTCCGTTATATTTATATAGACACAGAAAAAGAGGAAATCTTGGTGGTATGATTTCCACTCGCATTGATTTAAACAACATAGCTGCAGGTGCAAGTGGAGCCAAACCGAAAGTATCAGAGCATGAACAGAATATGGATAGTTTGGATAAGTAGCCTTTCAAACCTGCTGCTGTCTGTGATCTATTGCAACATGACAGAACATTGACTGATTCAGTTTCATATCCAGTATCCTTTTTTTTTTTTTCACGTACAGGGCAATTTGACAAGTTGAGATATGGTTCCGTTAAGGCACTGTCATTTAGCAATAATGTAAAAATAATTTCATAATAGTTTCATCATTTAAATATTAAACTTGAATATTATAGGGGACTCTAACTAACCATGGCCTCGTTATATTAATCAAATTGTGGCATTCACAAATATATGCATACAAATCATACATTGGAACATTATATATACATATATATATATATATATATATATATATATATATATGTATATATATATATATATATATATATATATATATATATGCCACTGGAAACTATACTTGACACATATATTATAAGAAAGCCAAAGTATGTGCTTTATGTCGTTTAACGACAAACTAAACCATTCACTAGAATAGAAACCGTTTCAGGCTTCAAGCAATGTTCCCGATTCTTGTAGAATAATTAAAACAGGTATTGGTACTCATTTTACTTTCTTTGGGGCTATGATCTGCCTTTGATGTTAATTTATACTGCCAGATCTCCTTGTCTCCACTGAGCCAAAGTAATGGATTTTGAACTGGCGATCAAAGGACCCTCAAGAGTTCCTTCGCTCGCCTTCCAGCGTGTAATCCTTCTTCTTTAAGCAGTCCATGTTCAACAAAGCACTCGGTTGAATTCATAAACTCCGTGCTTTGGCTACGACCTCCAGAACCCCGAAACCTCCTCTATCGAGTGTCAGGCTTCTTGTTGTTAAAGAAAAATGTAAACTGTCAGTCCGGTATTGGAAATTGGACAGAAGCTGTCTTCCCACTTCAGTAGACGCCTTCATCAGATGTCTCATTGCGTTATGAAATGTTGATCCACGAGCAGATACCTTGACCCCTCATGGCGAATCCCCGATGAAAACCAGTGCGACTCATGTAAGCTTAAGCTATTTAGCTAATTGTCACCCCCAGCATGCACTGCAAGTCATAACACACATACCTTCACCTCATAGAGGACCTTAATGGTTTAATACGCCCCCATTAGGTTGTATAGAAATAATGAACCAGGCTAAATCCTTATTTAATCAAGCGAGTGCCTCCCCTAATAAACACTTGTTCTGAGAAGTGGTAGTGTGTGTGTGTGTGTGTGTGTGTGTGTGTGTGACCTTGGGTGCTGATGTAACCGTCAGTGCTATTTTATTTATGCACCCACCTCATGATCGAGCACCGATAAATCCTGGGTTAGAGGCAAGCGTGATCAAAAGACAAGACCCTCACCTAATGGGAGAGGAGGACTCTGAGCGCGAGGAACAAAAGCATGTAATGTTGTTTAATCTCCAGTGGATCGAGCGGCATTCATCAATATATATATATATATGGGTATGAAGAGGGGCCAAGGCAAGACTGATGATAAACCATTAGTTTGCCAGACATTGGGTTTATTAAATACTTTGGTTGTCAAGAGTTTGAATGTTTGGCCTCAAGCGCTTCAACAGGAAACATACAAAAAATAGAAATTCTGCTTTTCGGATAATTTGAGCAAAAGTAAGGAATGTAGACTAATTGCCAGGACTCCATGAGGGGAACGGAGGAATGCGTTCCTGTTTCATGCCCTCAGGGTGCTGACTCCAAGCTCCACATGTTTATGTAGAAAACACTATTTGGGGTTTTAGCACAAGCATCTTGCAGGTGCTCCAACACATAAATGTGTGTTGTCAGACTGGGCTCAAGGGTTATAATCTAAAAATACTACCATGAAAATCCCGGAAACAACTGTATTGTTATTTAAAAACACAATTTGTGTGAGATTTATTCCCAATATAAACTTTCAATAAAAAAAAAGAAAATACAGTTGCCTCCCAATGCAATCCCCAAATCTCTCTCCAGTAGTACCATGCGAGGAAAAAATAATAGCACTCCCTGTGAGTGATAATCCATCAGCACGCTGCATCCCTGTGTTGACACGGTGCTCTCGTTAAAAAAAGGTCACATTTAAAAAGGTGTAAAAGGTCCCGGCTCAGTTCAGTGCCTGCAAGGCGGTCAAGGTCAGACGTGTAATACTCTGATAAGATGTAGATGGATCCCACTCGTTCCTCTTGGAGCTAATTGTTGTTTTCCGCCCACATAAAAGTTGACCAGCATGTTCTTATGGAGAAGTTTAAAACCCACCCCACGTAGTGCACAATGCTGTTTATTGAGGGAGAAAGTGTTGAGAAACAAAGAAGAGCAACTGGAAAACAACCTCGCAACCATTGGAGCAAAGACCTTTTTAATGTGGGCGATATTTAATTAAATCTCAAATCTTTTAAACCCGAAAAAATAACAAAAAAACATTGCATTCGCACAAACGAATTACTGGAGGTGACACTGAAAGTGCAAATGGATAAAAAGCGTCACGGTCTCCCGAAGCCGTGCTCCTTCTCCAGACTGCACTCGGTGAGCGGAGCTCGATAGCTGCAAGAAACTCACTGCAGGATCCTCGCCTCTGTTTTTCCAGTCGGCCTGAAATGGAACGCCCGAGCGCCATTCATCATATCCTACTCAATTATGAATGTCTGAAAACTTGGAACGTGCCGCAGTAATATATTTGTGGTGGATAAGAAGAGGGGGAGAGGGAGAGCTGTGCTCGGAAAGCCAGAGCGAGTCATGACGCTACTAGAATGAGGAAAAGGATTCAACCTTCCTCGTGTTGTAAAAGATGGTTGAAATCACACACACACACACACACACACACATCCGCACTATCGTATATTATTGATTTTACAGCCTCTGCTATACATGCAAGATTCCATGAATTACTGCTCAGCCGGTGGGCGTGACCAATAATGCCTTTTTAAAAGCCGATGCATCGACGTCGGTGCAGCCCTCTGGTGATTATTTATTTTTTTGGGATGATTAAGAAAATGGCTAAATAATCAGGGCAGACTTATTATTCCAGTCATTGTCCTCTAACTAATAACGGTGAATCAGCCAAAGCCGGCGGGGGTTCCCGGACTTAATTGCCCAAGCTCTCTCTTTGTCTGAGGAAGCTCAATGGAAGATCTGAAGCAGCCTTAGATGTGTCCGATCTGATCCTCTAACTGTGATGAGATTCCACTTCCCTTTATGGCTCTAATTACTGAAATTAGATCTCCAGCAGAGACGTCTACTGTATGGAACAGCAGTAGCCTTTTATCTCTGCCACTGTGGCCCAGTGGCTTTCTTCTGGCTTACTGGCCTTGAGTTCTTTGGGAGACGCACGTCTTCTCAAACGTAACAATAGCCGGTCCTCGGTTGTAACGCGATGCGTCAAATAGCGAATCACGGCTTGGGGGGGTGTTGTATGATATTATCGATATTGTACTTGTGAGACATGTTTCGCTCCTAACTGGCTCCACTTTCCAATGTGAATAAAGAGGAGGTGGCCTGGCCCCTGGAATTCTTTATAGAGCTAGTCCTTGACCTTTTGATAGCAAAACCTCGCTATAAACTCAATCGCGAGTTGTGTCGTACATGCATAATTAAAACCTGAAATCTGCTGCTCCCAACTGGGTTCACCCTCCGAGGTTTAATATTTTAATGAGGTTCTCCGAGGACCAATCAGCAGCTTGCTCCCTGCTGACTTGTGGTGTGCCACAATTTGCATATCAACATTTTATTTAAAGGTATTTTCTTTTCACGTTTCAACTGTTTATTAGACACTAATTTGTGTTTTTAATTAATATTTTGGGGTTATTCAAAGTGAGAGGAGAAAAGGTAACGCTTACTTCCTGTCTGTGACAATAATAATGATAACGTTGCTTCACAACCAATTGGAGCTACTCTGCAGTGTTGTACACTGAACAAAACTCACGTCTAAATGTACCACGTGACTTCCGGTGGAGGTCAAACACTACGCATGGTGTTGGAAGAAGTCCAGAAGGAAGCATGGGAACAGCTGTGTGGAAGGAAAAAAAAGCTCCTTTTTGCACAAGCTGAATCGAGATGAATCTCTAATTGATTAGAATTTCAAATGAAATTTGCCCCCGGCATTTGAGAAAACAGCTCCCAGCTTTGCCTCAAGCCAACACTATAATTTGTCACGCGACTCTGGCAAAGCTATCACAGAGGTTGTTGATTTCTTTGAGGACGGTTCCAGCAGTGTACGCGTTCCAGTTAAACTTTGTAGGTCCTTTTCCTGAACGTATAGGAATCCTGAGCATTTAGAGTCCGTCTTAAATGTTAAACCAATCTTTTAAAGATAGTTTTTCTTTTCTAAAATCATGCCCGAAAGATAATGTCGTTGTTTGATATTTGATTTAAACGATTCTTTCAACGGTCCATTAATTCCCTGAGCGGCCGTGCAGAGTTCATTGTTCTACGGCTACAGCGATGCTTGAATGGGGGAGTCAGAGAAATGCACTCCTGCGTAGATTTTAATTATACAATCTAAAAGGCATGTTTGGAAGCAAGTATATATTTTTTTTATTATTCCAACTCCGACACATCTGGAAATGTGAATCTTTTTCCTCTCCCAAGAGACGTGAATTGGACCGTTCATCATCCACGATCGGGCTACATAACGGTGTTTGAACACGTTGAGACCTTGAGCTGTGTCTTTGTATTCTTTACCTGCACAACAACCCGAGAGCACAGAATACACCGGAAAAGAGTGGGAAATGGATTTGTGCGTTGTGAAAAATGTAAATACCGTCGCAGTAAGAGACGGGCAAATATAAACCAGATTATTATTTAATCAATCGCGTCGCCTTCTGGGGAAAATGCATCGCTTTCTTGTGTTTTTCCTCTTTACATAGTAACTAAAACAACCACAATGCAAAGTTTATTTATTCAAATATTTATTATTAGTTTGCTTTGGGGGGAAAAAAAGCACATTTGCAATAAATAAAAAAAATATCACTGATTTACGTTTAATGTTCACCACAGCTGACTTACCATTGTGGATGTCTTCCACAGTGGAAGAGTGGTGAAAATTGATGGTATCAATATCCGAGGACTTTTTCTTTTTTTTTTTCTCCTTCCTTCTGGGATTGAGTCGATACTGTTCTCTGCTGTAGGTATGAAATATATAAGTGTCCCTGTTGAAGAGCTATAAGAGGGAATAACAATGCCCCGAGCTCTCATTGGACATAGATTAAATAAGTTATTTGGGTTTCGCCGTTGACATGTTCAAAGGATTAATGTCGCGAAAAAAGGTCTGAAACGCGGGTCAACGAGTCGGGATTTTGTGTGTAAAGTAACCCGAGTACTGTTACTCGAGTACGACTTCCCTTAAATACAATTCTGACGCTGCTTTCAACTCGACTGCATTTCCGAGTGAAATGTTGAACGTTTCACAACGATACATTTATTCATGAGTTCATAAAATGTGATGCCTTGTTTTCCAGTAAATTAAACCGCACGACAGAATAAATATGAATGAAATGATCACCGTGCACCCGCATCAATAATCACAGTTCACATAGCATCCCGATGTTTTAGTGGCATTATGAGAAATGTAGGCATGTTTTAAAGATCATCAGCATACGATGGTGAATCGTCATTATTCTGGCGAGGATGA
This sequence comes from Cyclopterus lumpus, assembly GCF_009769545.1. Classification (NCBI taxonomy): domain Eukaryota; kingdom Metazoa; phylum Chordata; class Actinopteri; order Perciformes; family Cyclopteridae; genus Cyclopterus; species Cyclopterus lumpus. The sequence continues at coordinate 2,989,283 of NC_046985.1, read as the reverse complement.
TAATGAAATATAATGCTCATATCGTCCCATGCCTAACTCGTACTGCGACATATTCATCATGGGGCAAGAAATACTTGCAACATGTAGAAAATAATGAACGAACAATGTACTGGAACTATTTTTGGCATCTGAGGAGCAACATAATTCTGTTTTAAGGATCGATAATTCAATTAGAGATCACAAAAAACTGCTTGCAAATTCTGTTAGAATGAAAGGATCAGAAATATATATATATATATATATATATATAAAGATTTATTTATATAAATATATATGTATAAACACTTATTTATATAAATACATATATGGATTTATATATATATATGTTTATATATGGATATATATATATATACTGTATGCCTGCAGTAGGAGCTGTGTTCGTCTCCTCGGTAGTAAGTCAGACACGTTCCCGGTGGGTGTTGGCCTCTGCCAGGGCTGCCCTTTATCACCGGTCCTGTTCGTGACCTTCATGGACAGGATATCTAGGCGCAGCCAGGGGGCGGAGAGGATCCGGTTCGGGAGTCTCGGGATCGCCTCTCTGCTGTTCGCGGATGATGTGGTCCTGTTTGCCTCCTCGGACCGTGACCTCCAGCATTCACTGGGGCGTTTTGCAGCCGAGTGCGAAGCGGCAGGGATGAGAGTTAGCACCTCCAAATCTGAGGCCATGGTGCTCTGCCGGAAACCGGCGGATTGCTCCCTCCAGGTGGGGGCAAACCGCCTACCCCAAGCGAAGGAGTTCAAGTATCTCGGGGTCTTGTTCACGAGTGAGGGTAAGGTGGAGCGGGAGATCGACAGGCGGATCGGTGCGGCTGCAGCAGTAAAACAGGCGCTGTACCGGTCCGTCTTAGTGAAGAGGGAGCTGAGCCGGAAGGCAAAGCTCTCCATTTACTGGTCGGTCTACGTTCCAACCCTCACCTATGGTCACGAACTCTGGGTCGTGACCGAAAGAACGAGATCTCGGATACAAGCGGCCGAAATGAGCTTCCTCCGTAGGGTGGCCGGGCTCAGCCTTAGAGATAGGGTAAGGAGCTCGGACATCAGGGGGGAGCTTGGAGTCGAGTCGCTGCTCCTTCGTGTCGAAAGGAGTCAGCTGAGGTGGTTCGGGCATCTAGTTAGGATGCCTCCTGGACGCCTCCCATTAGAGGTTTTCCGGGCACGTCCAACTGGTAGGAGGCCCCGGGGAAGACCGAGGACACGCTGGAGGGATTATATCTCCCGGCTGGCCTTGGAACGCCTCGGGATCCCCCAGAATGAGCTGGAAAGTGCTGCGGGTGAGAGGGAAGCCTGGGTCGGCCTGCTGAACCTGCTGCCACCGCGACCCGACCCCTGGATAAGCGGGTGATAATGGATGGATGGATGGATGTTTATATATATTTATATATATATATACTAATATTTATATATATTTTTACAAATATATTTATATAAATTATATATTTATATATATAAATATATATACATTTTTATATATATATATATTTACACCAAATGCGGTGTCTCCTGGTTGTGCACTCACACCAACAGCAGAGAATAAGTGACTGATTGCAATTAGGTTGAAGTGCTGAGAAACAGGAACAGGACACATGGACAATAGAGGCAACAATAAAACAACAAGTGAGTGAACCGTTCATCAGAAATTCAGAACAGGAAGTCGAAAGGTGAAAGGTGAAAGCAATCAGTACTTGGATTCCCAAGGAAGTGTTACTTTAAAACCTATTGCCTATTGCTTTATAAAAAAAAATATGTTCCCCATATTTCATACACATTTGACTGCACCGCCTCCACCAACACTTAGAATTATGTCTTAAAATAGATCCGACTATTGGTCGATAGCAAGTACTTTCCCTAACAGACTGCATCACTCCAAATGTGACAAATCTAACTAGAGCACATGTCGTCGTTATTTATTTATTCATTATTATCTGGGTTCCTGTTTCTTTCTGGGTTACATTAGATGGTAGAGGCAACAAACACACTTAGTTAGGTTTCGAAAAACATGATGGTTGGGCCTAAAATAACTAATTACAATTAGGTTTAGGCAACAAAACCACAAAGCAATGTCGCTGGTCTCGTGGCTGAAAGTCTGTTTGTTGGACCCATCCACCAAAACAACACTTGTTGATGCATTTAAATGCACGAGCCCACCAGAAAAAATTATCCTAATTAACCTTTCATTGGCATTATTTTCACCCTGAGCAATAAAAAAAGAAAAAAGACAATTCATGCCCATGTACACAAAACCAATAATTTATGATTAGTGATGAAGGCGGAGATATGTATACGTTTACATTGCAGTTATGAAACTATGCTCCCAGTGCTTCAAAAAAAATGCTTCTAACAAGCAATTAAAGTAATGTGCTCTCGAATTAGTTGAAAGGAGAAATCCCACTATGTCGCTCTCCTTGTTTGTCGAGTGTTTTGGCTGCAGATTCCAAAAGCTCAACCTTTTTGGTTTCTTCAATCTTATTAGAAATCAACAAACCACTCACGAAGTTGTTTGATTTTTAGAGCAATCTGCTGCTAAGACCAATAAAACCGCGCCAATCCATTAATGGGAGAGTCCACGAAGGGCGTTAATTATAAAGCGGTGGAAAACAAAGCAGATTTTTACTACCTTTTTTGATCTGTGCTTGGCCAAGAAAGAAGCAATCACAAACGCTGTGTTGTGCAGCCGGCGCCCTCTGAAACGGCGCCAGCACCAAATACCGGCGCGCTCGTCTCATATCACAACTGCAAATAAGCCGGAAAGGACAAACAGCCGGTCGAAGTGACAGCCAGGGTAAAATACCATCCATAAAGAGAACAGGTTGGCTTACTCCAGCTTTAGAACCCCTCACCTGTGTTTGTTTAGCGGTGACTCATAGTGCTGCAATGGAAAGCCTGTCTGCATGTATCATAGACAGATATGAACTTAGTGCTGCAATGGAAAGTCTGTCTGCATGTATCATAGACAAATATGAACATAGTGCTGCAATGGAAAGCCTGTCTGCATGTATCATAGACAGATATGAACATAGTGCTGCAATGGAAAGTCTGTCTGCATGTACCATAGACAGATATGAACATAGTGCTGCAATGGAAAGCCTGTTTGCATGTATCATAGACAGATATGAACATAGTGCGTCCAGTAAAATAAGGAACGGTAGCATCCAGTAAAATAAGGAACGCTAGCATCCAGTAAAATAAGGAAAGGTAGCGTCCAGTAAAATAAGGAACGGTAGCATCCAGTAAAATAAGGAAAGGTAGCGTCCAGTAAAGTAAGGAACGGTAGCGTCCAGTAAAATAAGGAAAGGTAGCGTCAAGTAAAGTAAGGAAAGGTAGCGTCCAGTAAAATAAGGAAAGGTAGCGTCCAGTAAAGTAAGGAACGGTAGCGTCCAGTAAAATAAGGAAAGGTATCGTCCAGTAAAATAAGGAAAGGTAGCGTCCAGTAAAGTAAGGAACGGTAGCGTCCAGTAAAATAAGGAAAGGTAGCGTCCAGTAAAGTAAGGAAAGGTAGCGTCCAGTAAAGTAAGGAAAGGTAGCGTCCAGTAAAATAAGGAAAGGTAGCGTCCAGTAAAGTAAGGAAAGGTAGCGTCCAGTAAAATAAGGAAAGGTAGCGTCCAGTAAAGTAAGGAAAGGTAGCGTCCAGTAAAATAAGGAAAGGTAGCGTCCAGTAAAGTAAGGAAAGGTAGCGTCCAGTAAAATAAGGAAAGGTAGCGTCCAGTCAAGTAAGGAAAGGTAGCGTCCAGTAAAGTAAGGAAAGGTAGCGTCCAGTAAAATAAGGAATGGTAGCGTCAAGTAAAGTAAGGAAAGGTAGCGTCCAGTAAAATAAGGAAAGGTAGCGTCCAGTAAAATAAGGAAAGGTAGCGTCCAGTAAAGTAAGGAAAGGTAGCGTCCAGTAAAGTAAGGAAAGGTACCGTCCAGTAAAATAAGGAATGGTAGCGTCAAGTAAAGTAAGGAATGGTAGCGTCCAGTAAAATAAGGAACGGTAGCGTCCAGTAAAATAAGGAAAGGTAGCGTCCAGTAAAATAAGGAAAGGTAGCGTCCAGTAAAGTAAGGAAAGGTAGCGTCCAGTAAAGTAAGGAAAGGTAGCGTCAAGTAAAATAAGGAACGGTAGCGTCCAGTAAAATAAGAAAAGGTAGCGTCCAGTAAAATAAGGAAAGGTAGCGTCCAGTAAAGTAAGGAAAGGTAGCGTCCAGTAAAGTAAGGAAAGGTAGCGTCCAGTAAAATAAGGAACGGTAGCGTCCAGTAAAGTAAGGAAAGGTAGCGTCCAGTAAAGTAAGGAAAGGTAGCGTCCAGTTAAGTAAAGAAAGGTAGCGTCAAGTAAAATAAGGATCGGTAGCGTCCAGTAAAATAAGGAACGGTAGCGTCCAGTAAAATAAGGAATGGTAGCGTCCAGTTAAGTAAGGAAAGGTAGCGTCCAGTAAAATAAGGAACGGTAGCGTCCAGTAAAGTAAGGAAAGGTAGCGTCCAGTAAAGTAAGGAAAGGTAGCGTCCAGTAAAGTAAGGAAAGGTAGCGTCAAGTAAAATAAGGAACGGTAGCGTCCAGTAAAATAAGGAATGGTAGCGTCCAGTTAAGTAAGGAAAGGTAGCGTCAAGTAAAATAAGGAACGGTAGCGTCCAGTAAAATAAGGAAAGGTAGCGTCCAGTAAAGTAAGGAAAGGTAGCGCCCAGTAAAATAAGGAACGGTAGCGTCCAGTAAAGTAAGGAAAGGTAGCGTCCAGTAAAGTAAGGAAAGGTAGCGTCCAGTTAAGTAAAGAAAGGTAGCGTCAAGTAAAATAAGGAACGGTAGCGTCCAGTAAAGTAAGGAAAGGTAGCGTCCAGTTAAGTAAAGAAAGGTAGCGTCAAGTAAAATAAGGAACGGTAGCGTCCAGTAAAATAAGGAAAGGTAGCGTCCAGTAAAGTAAGGAAAGGTAGCGTCCAGTTAAGTAAGGAAAGGTAGCGTCCAGTAAAATAAGGAACGGTAGCATCCAGTAAAATAAGGAACGGTAGCGTCCAGTAAAGTAAGGAAAGGTAGCGTCCAGTAAAGTAAGGAAAGGTAGCGTCCAGTAAAATAAGGAACGGTAGCGTCCAGTAAAGTAAGGAAAGGTAGCGTCAAGTAAAATAAGGAACGGTAGCGTCCAGTAAAATAAGGAATGGTAGCGTCCAGTTAAGTAAGGAAAGGTAGCGTCAAGTAAAATAAGGAACGGTAGCGTCCAGTAAAATAAGGAACGGTAGCGTCAAGTAAAATAAGGAACGGTAGCGTCCAGTAAAATAAGGAATGGTAGCGTCCAGTTAAGTAAGGAAAGGTAGCGTCAAGTAAAATAAGGAACGGTAGCGTCCAGTAAAATAAGGAACGGTAGCGTCAAGTAAAATAAGGAACGGTAGCATCCAGTGTGCAGACACCTTCTGCTTCTCTTTCCTGGTTCCCTTATAAAATAATACTGCATAAAACAATAACGCTGATGTTTTACGACTCATTCCTGCTGCTCTCTACGACTGCATATTTTCTATAGATAAATCTATTGGCTGTTAAAACCTTGGACCATAAAATTTAAGTTGTATATTTTAACAAACTGTAGGCTGTCGGTGTATTTACACAGTACAAAAACAAATACGCTAACACTAAAATCTTACATGAAGGCACAAAGCCGGCTGAACATTGGACATTTTTCCCTTCAAAGATTTTAAAAGGAAATTCATAAGGTAGCAGGCAGATTACCTTTTTGGCTTTATGAGTGTGTTACTTAAAAAAATACTGATGTTGACGCATTTTCAGTTTAATAATACCATTTGTTTTTGTGGCACCAATTAACACATCCTTGATTGTAAGTGTTTTTTTAATTTTTTTATAGAAACGAAACATTTGGAATTCACATTACAACAGTAGGTATACGATTGCTGTTATATTGGAAATATGATTGGATTTCACAAAAAGGTCTGATTAATACGTTGGTCTTCGTGCTCAAACTTTCTTGGAAGTATTTGGTGACTCCTGAGTGTCGGTGACACAACAGGGCCACAGATGAGGCCCCGCCTCCTCCCACTGCAACTCCACTTTGAAGTCCAGTCGAGGGATCAAGCGGAACAGTTTAAGCAGTTAATCCCTCATTTTTAGTCCAATGCACAGGATCCGCTTAATATTTACCGCGGAGGTTTCTAATTGTCCTGCTTACTGGTTCAAACTGTAAGTACCACACTGATATATTTTATGTGACTCAATGGTGGAAAAATGCTCTCAAATGACATAATTAGCATACCGTTGAAAGCAAAAAAAAAAAAAACTGCATCTCTTTTTTAGTAACTGCAAGGTCATGGTGTTTAAGTACGGTAGTTTAATTAAATTTGCTGTCCATAAAGTTTTTGAGGAACATTATGCAAATGCGATTTTAATTATTGCCCATTCGGAATGTCATCAAAGTGCTCGTCGAAAAAAAAAAAAAAAAAAGGGGGGGGATAGAGTTCCTCCAGCAGTCCTGATTCGATTTCCCCGACCCTGCATTTACCGCCATAAAGAAGGGAAATAAAAAAATAAAATAATGATGAATTGAATTAGTTCCGGTCCATAACTACTGCAGAGACTTTGAGACAGATATTACCGTCATGTCTTCTGAAAATAACTCTTAAATCACTTTAAACACCCACCGGTTCACTAAACTGCAAAGACTGCCATCCGTTTGGATTCCTTCATTAGCACTTTGACTGTGTGTGAACACACAAACACACACACACACACACAAAGAGATCCATCTGTAAGTAAGAAAACATTCTGACAACACATGCAGGTACACTCTGAAGATTTCCATTCCATGTGATGAAATCTGAATTTTTAGATGTCCAAAGTGCAAAACCTGCTATCTGCAAAATGATCCAGGAAAAGTGGGAGAAAACCTCCTATCTGCACTTTTGTTTCTTCTTTTTTCATATTATCTATTGGGTATCCTTAACAAATGGCATTCCGCAAGAAAACAAATATATATATATATATATATATATATATTTCTTATTCTCAAAAAAGTGCACCAACTTTTTTCTTTCAAACGTGTGGCCAGATGCCCTGAAAGCGTTTTATGGACCACGACCTCCGGGTCAATTCGAGGCTCACGGCAGCTCCTCATGCCTGAAATTATACGGGTCAAAAGGGCCCTGATTGTGATTGCACACTTGGAGAATCAAATATTGGCTAAAGCTGCCATCCCAGTTGAATTGGGATGACACATGCTGGGAGGGAATTAAAAAATGTGGTTTTAGCGTGGGCTCTTATGACTGGGACCCTTTGATCAAATATCGATTGTGTACAGTAGGGAAAGGTGAATCCGCTGAGAAACCCCACATCCATACTGGGGAGTGTGCGAGATGTGGGCCTCCATTGTGTAATTACCAGTTGCCTTGAGAGGGGATCGGCCCTCCGGTCCAGTCCCGACGGCTCCTCTTGAAGAGAAACTGCCAGAAAGAGGCGATTTCTTTAAATGTTTCTTTCATTTCCACATGACCGGTTCACCCTGAATGCACCACAGTGAGGAACACGGACCTGCTGGTTCTGGTGCACCAGAGACCACCTTTAAACTGGGAGACGAGGCCTCACTCTGAAACTTCTAAGGTTGTGCCACCTCATGATATATGGGAAATATACCTTGTCGCGGTGTTCCTGAGACTTCATTGTCCTTTGTGTCAATGACAATTCAACATTGTCCTTTCTTTGTGTGTCTTTTGTGTGGATTTGTTTGTTTGGAGCTAAACAACACGGATATTTTGCGACAATATTCCACATTTTATCATTTCTAAATCAAAGGTTTTGGCAGGGACCATGAGCCTCGATTCGCAAGGATGTTTTTCCTCATCATGTTTTTTTTGTTAATAGTGGGTGTGAATAAGAGAACAGTGAGTGTGTGTGTGTGTGTGCGTGTGTCTGTAAACGCATTGATACGCCACAGAAATAGATCAACAGAAGAAAGCCGTGAGCCTCTGTTCTCACGAGACCTTCATTATGTTGGGACCTCAGGTAATTAATGAACTATCAACAACCTCCGTGGCGGTTGAATTATATGGTGAGACAATATGAATTCACTGAAACCTCCCCATTGGCCGGGATACGTCACATTTACATGTGTCCCTGTGTGATTTAATGTCACCAAAAAACACATTTGTCCTGAATAATATATTCAAAAACCTCCCCATCTTTCACGAAAGCTTGCATATGAGGAGACTGAGAGAACCAGCAGGGTCTGCAACATGACAGATTCGCCGTTATACATAAAACATACATTTTAATTGGATGACGAGAACTAAGGTTAACATGGGGCACCTGTGTCCTTATCCAAATACATAATCCAAACTAAGAGGGCCTCCCTTTCAATTCCAAATCAATCAAAATGATCAAAGTCAACTACTTGCCAGTCACCTGCAGCTCCACTTTTCAGGACACCATGGGAACCTTCCAGCTTCCCAGAAGTCACAGAATCAAAAGAGTTAAAGAGTTAAAAAGAAGTGTAGGGGCCTTAATATTGATTATGTGGTAAGAGAGCTTAATGGTATATATTCATATCGGAAATTCAGCTGAAAATATGTATTTTATTTTCCTGTTTTGCAGGCAATGAAATCATCTTGTCAATCAAAACAGCGGTCAGAAGAAAGCCAATAAAACAGCAATCCAGTCTACAGGGCTTTGGATGAATCCATCTACACACACACACACACACACACACACACACACACACACACACGAGGAGACGCTCCACCTGACACGGTGGGAAACGCTTCAGAAAGTTTGTCACTTATGAGTTATTTCCTCTTTCGTGATAAAAAAGAACAACAACTTGAAAACCAGCTGCCAATCCAATTTGAATATGGTTGGAAACATGGTTGGCGCACGACACTTATTGCAGTTTATGAAAAAATCCTTTTCCCAAAGAGGCTCAGATGTCCACTCTGCCCTTCCTGTGAACTGCGCCCTAAAAGGGTAAACGCATGAAACGGATAAATAAGTAAACGCAAACTCAAATTCATATTCTCCGTCTGTGCACACACCCCACCTCCTTTTCATAACGTGGAGACCGGGCTTCAAACAAGGTGAAAAGATACATCCCTTCAGGACTTCAAAAGTGCATTTGATATCTCAAGCTGGACATTTGGCGCATTAATAATTGACTGTGTGACTTTATTATTTAAAATAAATAAATATATGAACGGATGTCTCTTCTTCCAGGACTGTTTTCCTTTTCATCATCTTTATGTGCACGCGGGTCGAACATCAAGACGGCGACACGCGGCGTGATGAAGGGGAAGCTGTCAACGCGCTGGAGTGCTTTATTTTTTTCAAAAGCCCTCCTCTGCTGTTTGCTGTTATGACGTTCACATTGCATTTGGCCCCCTCCACTGTGGAAGGTTGAGGTGATCTAAGGGCTGTGTTAAAGCTGCATTCTCTCTCCTGACCACCACGGGGACGACTCCTCTGGTGGTATAGAAGTCTATGGTTCATGTGTTAAAGCTGCATTCTCTCTCCTGACCACCACGGGGACGACTCCTCTGGTGGTATAGAAGTCTATGATTCATGTGTTAAAGCTGCATTCTCTCTCCTGACCACCACGGGGACGACTCCTCTGGTTGTATAGAAGTCTATGGTTCATGTGTTAAAGCTGCATTCTCTCTCCTGACCACCACGGGGCGACTCCTCTGGTGGTATAGAAGTCTATGGTTCATGTGTTAAAGCTGCATTCTCTCTCCTGACAACCAGGGGGCGACTCCTCTGGTGGTATAGAAGTCTATGCTTCATGTGTTAAAGCTGCATTCTCTCTCCTGACCACCAGGGGGCGACTCCTCTGGTGGTATAGAAGTCTATGCTTCATGTGTTAAAGCTGCATTCTCTCTCCTGACCACCACGGGGACGACTCCTCTGGTTGTATAGAAGTCTATGCTTCATGTGTTAAAGCTGCATTCTCTCTCCTGACCACCACGGGACGACTCCTCTGGTTGTATAGAAGTCTATGCTTCATGTGTTAAAGCTGCATTCTCTCTCCTGACCACCAGGGGGCGACTCCTCTGGTTGTATAGAAGTCTATGCTTCATGTGTTAAAGCTGCATTCTCTCTCCTGACCACCAGGGGACGACTCCTCTGGTTGTATAGAAGTCTATGCTTCATGTGTTAAAGCTGCATTCTCTCTCCTGACCACCAGGGGGCGACTCCTCTGGTTGTATAGAAGTCTATATAAATGACTCTACTTCTCTCTTGATTTATTCCCTCAGTAAACATTGTAAACATGAGTTTATGGCTTCAAGTCTTCTCCAATAGAGCATTGATTTAGTAAATGATTATCCTTTTCGAGTCAATCGGACTAGTTCGTGCTCATCTCTGCACGTCATTAGATCGCCGTGGAAACCTGTAAAGTAGTCCCGGGTCTAGAATTACCATGAACCTCTGAACAGCGTGAACAAACAACCGGCTGCGTTCCGCTGAGGAGGCAAGTAGATCCCTGTTGTTTACAAGTAACACAGAGTACCGCACCGGACCGCCGCAGGTGGAAATGGATGCAACTGAATGCGAGACTGCACATTCCTGCAAAGGAACATGAATCTCTGAACATCTGCGCTGAAAGAAATAGAAGTTATACAATATGCATTAGGCGTACGTTGTCTGCCATTTCAGTTGCATTTAACACATTTGTTCAGACGGTGTTGTCCTGCTTATGTTTTTTATTTTTTAAATTAATTTCATTATTTGCATTCTCTTCATCGCGGTACATGATCTCCAAGGGCACATCTCATTTTTCTTGTCTCTCCCCTCACCTGGGCATTTATAGTGTTATTGATTTTACTTTTTCATCTGATTACACACTCTCTCTCTCTCTCTCTCTCTCTCTCTCTCTCTCCGTTTGCCCGAGGACGGAGCAGATTGCCCAGTTTTCACCACATAAATTTGCCGTGAATGGACTTGGTTTGATTAAGAAGACGCGACACAATCAACACACATCAGCTGCGAGAATACAGGAACTCCTCCGGGTCACACGGGAGGTGAGGGAACCTCCTTTTCAGTGTGTGCGCTTTGAGACTAAAACTAATTTTACTGTATTTTTGTACTATTTAGGACTACGTATGCATACCATATCCAATCAGCCATTCAAATGTCCTCCGATTTTCATGTTCATCTCCTTTTTTTACAGTTTCTCTCGGGTAATGGAAAGATGTCCCATGGTGCATCTTACAGTGTCTGCATTACAATAACATCATAATACAAGAGTTCCCTACGATAATATGACTCTTAGTAGGCAAGTTATTTGTTTTAAGCAGAAATGACAACAACAACAACAACATCAAATCACTGGCTCCAGCTTTATAGACGTGGATTCTGGTTCTTAAAGTCTGCTCTGATAATAGACTTTTTTTTACATTTTAACGGTCATAAAAAGGAAACAACAACAACAACAGACAAAACAATAAATCAATGAATCAAAGAAATAATCAGCTGATTAACGTATTGAAGAAAAAAATGAGCACCAGTTGCGGCGGTTAACTCTCGTACGCGACACCGTTAGATCAGTAAAGATATTACAAATTAATCAAATGTTGTTTTTGGCCCTGAACTAAAAAAAAAAAGGCGTTTAATATTCCGCATCTCTTTCACTTCTGAAACGTCTCCTTCCCTTTCTCATTTCCTTTCCTCCTTCCCTGAGCCCTTTGCACAAACCGCCACATTCTGGCCTCGCTGACAGAGACCAATTAGTGAGCAGCGAGGGTCGAACAGCTTGAGACCTCCGGCTGCCAGCACGCCGCTCCGTATACGCAGCGGCCGTTTGATAACCATCCCATATTCAACAGCGCCATAAGCTCGGTGCTATAATCACCAGACCCCATATTGGGAGGGCTGGACGTGGAGGAGTGTGTGTGTACGGACCCGAGGTGTTGAGTCCCCGGCAGACACTTTTATTTTGTAGGAATTTGTCTTCAGATTTGTCTGAATGGGAAAATACGCGCAGATAAAAAATTAAAAAAAAAAAAAAATCTCCTGTTGATGTTGGTGATTTCCCTCAACAACGGACGCATGAATGCAGAACATCCCAAAAATAAACTTGATTTCCTTTGGTGGGGTGAAAAAAAAAAAAAAATAAAAGACGAAAATTGAAAATGCCGTTGCATGTAAGACGATCACAGACTGTGTGTTCCTCAAAGAGCCCGAACATCCAGAGTGTGTTCCTATGATACACCAATGTGTGGGTGTGTGTGTGTCAGTAATATGAATTATGTTCACAGCCGAGGACCACATCAAATGATATTCCACTATTAGCTTACACATTCAGAGGCAACAGAGAGCCCCAGTAGCCCCTGGTGGAGATTACAGAAATAAATGGGGTGGCCTTTTTTTTTTCTTTCTTTTTTTTAGCAAAGCACCCACTCCATCTGTGGCATTTCTTTTTTTTTAATATTCATTACATTTTCAGATTTCACTGCAGAAATTATATAAACTTTTTTATTTTATTTGCCACACATGTGGACCACTGATAATACATGTATGCCTAATGGATTGGACACGTCTTTTATCCACACTGAATGACGCACACCACAGGGTGACTGAATTTTGGGATTAAAAAAATATGTTGTTTTTTTTGGGGGGGGGGAACATAACAACCGCAAGGTTTTTTTTTTATGTTGGAGGCAGATGTGGCTCCGTATAAAAAAGAAAACGCAAAGAAAACAGCTGGCAGCGAACGAAGCATCCACATGTACTCCGATGTGTTTATGAGGTGATACAAGTTTACGGACCTCGGTGTTTATTCCCCCAAAAAAACTTTGTGTCCCGGGGGGGGGGGGGGGGGGGGGGGGGGGGGGAAATCAGAAGGTGAAGGCGGTCATTTCGATATCATTACTTATTTTTTTAAATGCGGTGTCTCCCACTCTCGTTATCTGCCCCCCCCCCCCGCATGTGCATCCAAAAAAAAACAATCCAGCTGAATATTAATTTACGACCCGCTTGCCAAGTTTTGGTGGATGCAGGCAGCGCTGCAACAGCATCATCATTCTGGCTTTAATGACTCTGTGCCAAATAAATTAGACTGACAGCAATTTATTGACCCAATTTTGAAAAACAGAATTGCTGGAATCATCCTCGGTAACAAATTGGGCTCTGGATGGTAAGCGCCGCGGAGCTTGTGTGTGTCTGCAATATCCAAGCTGATGTGATGGTGGAGAATTGTAAAAAATAATAATAAGTAAATCAAATGAAAAGACAAGATATTCGAGTTTGAAAATTAATATTTTATTTTGAAAAAATAAACCTTGGTCGCATTAAAATGATGATGATTCAACAACAATTTTTTTGGGGGGGGGATGATGATTTGGAGAGTGATACCGTGACTTATACATCGACCATATAAGAAGTCGATGACGTCACCATTGACGGAGGTTTTGAAGCCTTGAGTTTGGCATTTTGGACCGTCAACACCAAAGTGAAGCTGGATGAGACATTCGGAGGAGTTACGTGTTACGATAACCTTTAAAGGACTGAAAACATGGCCGACGTCAACCGCACGACATCGTGTTAGCAACCTGTCAATCACAAGGTAGCCCCGCCCTAAAGCATTTATTTTACTTCTAAATGAACCAATCGTGCTGACTTGAAGACGACTTTGAATTGGAACCGGAAACTCATGTTTGAGAAGTTTACTGAGGGAAAACATTTAAGTGGAAGTAGAGTCTTTTTCTTTAAAGAGTTTTTTTCAAGGCGCTTCACTGAAGGCACGTAACCGATTGGGTGAATAAACTCGCTATTTTCCGACGTTTGTACTTTCTCTTCTTTGTGATATTCACTGCATATTAAATACAAATGTAGCCAACAACCACCTTATTTAGTTTTTCTTTCTAGAGAAACAAGCAGGTTTTTAGAAGGTTGTAATGTTTGCTTAGCTGACTATTGTTTATTTTATCGTTATTGTCCGACTGTTAATGTCACTGAAGTGTTTCCATTTTTTTTTTGTATTTAATGCGCTATTAAAACGGAACAAATGTCACGTTCCCGAACGCGGCGCACTTCATTGATATTACGACAACAAGCCCGGAGCCAAAACGCCGTACTTTAGCTGAACGACGAGGCGCCCGCTCGACGCCGGTTCGCACGCAGACACACATTTTGCAAATAAACAATAACCGGGCAGCGCTGACGGATTTGCATGACAGAATATCGCTGGCTGTGCGGGAGGCCAGAGAAATATCTGTTTAAAAAAAAACACATCTGTTGATTAGCCACACCGTGGGAATTCAGAGAAAAAATAACCCCCGTGAATGCAGAGTGTGTGTGTGTGTGAGTGGGGCTGATGAAGGGGATCTAAATCCGTGCCGTGGACAAACAGGAAAGCCGTTTCCCTGGCACCGCTCTCTCTCTCCCTCAGAGATTACATGTCTAACGTTTTCATCATAACATCCAAGTTGGCGCCGCAATCGCTAACAGGACGGACCTCGGCGCTCATCCCATCGCGGCGGCCAGAAAAAAAACAAGACCACAGCGGCGCAACCGTGTCACCGGCACACCAGACTCCTGCTGCAACACGAGAAGCCTTTTTATTTATTTTTTTGTAGTACTTTTATGCAGCAGTAAAATACTAAAATACTCTCAATAGGATCAAGTGTGGCGCCGTGGGCCGCATTCAGGTGGAGAGCGTGAAAAGGTAATATGCTGGAGCTGGAGAGCACAATTCAGAGCCAGCGGTGAGTCGAGGTGGTTTTCTGCACCCCCTCCCCCCCCCCACACACACACACCCCACGCCCCCCCATGGCTGTTCTGCACGTCCTCATTCCCTTGTTCAATACACCTCCACCTCTGCAGGCTAGAGCCCATATATACCGGCCGCTTCGTCTCTCCACGGTGTTTAATACGTTTCTTCCTTTTCGCCCACTCCCACTCCAAAAAAGCGTTGCCAAACGCTCGCTTGACAACGCATCGCTCAGCCTTCGCAGCAGACGAGTAATATGGGCTCATTTCGGCAGCGGCCCCCGCGGCGCTGACAGCAGCGAGGACTCGCGTCTGCCAGAAGTGATTACTCGCCGATCAAATTGTCAAATCAACCATCCAAAAAAAAAAAAACTTTTTGGGACAGCTTTCACTCCTACCTGCCTGCCCGCAGAACGTGACCCCCATTTTCATCCGTGGGGGGAGCGACTTTATAAAAAATATAAATTCAACGTTCACCATCGCCGATCCCGGTGGAGAGCGATTCTTCCACTCGTCGTTATCTATCTTCTGCTCGCTTTTAAAAAACCCATCATCGGGCCGGCCGCTCTCAAATAAGCGTTTTTAATCTCTTTCATTAGCTCGGCATTAAAGCTTTGAGGAACCGATTAAGACGTCTCCTTCCTCGTGCCTCGGCTGATTGTCGTTAAGGGCAACACTGTGTTGCCGGGGCATCGTCTGCTCGGCTCGCTCCGTTCAGGCAACTCTCTGGAAACACACACGGCCGCCGTTTCTTTTTTAATTACCGCTCCATTCAGATCCGATCCGTTGAGTTTTCCCTTTTTTAAAACGAGGCTCGTCGCAAACTCGAGTCTTGATTTGTGAAGAGCGCGTTTGACTCATCGAAGACGCTCTGATTCAACACTTTAGACGGGAACGAGTTCTCCGAATCAAATGCGACCGCGTTCTCCGACAGAGTTGTTGAGATACCTCAGTGTTGTGTTCCGACCGGTTCCCCGGAAACTGAGATTGCGTTGCCCAAAAGCACGCGCGTTGCCCAAAAGCACGCGCGTTGCCCAAAAGCACACGCGTTGCCCAAAAGCACGCGCGTTGCCCAAAAGCACACGCGTTGCCCAAAAGCACGCGCGTTGCCCAAAAGCACGCGCGTTGCCCAAAAGCACACGCGTTGCCCAAAGCACACGCGTTGCCCGTGTGAAATGTTCCTCTAATGAATTAATGACGTTACTAGATGTGTAATGCAATGACAATACGTTGTAAATCAACCTGTAGTTATTCCTTCATTAGAGGGGGGGGGGGGGAATATATGAAGATGTCCCGGTAATCTAATAAATATCTCGCGGATACAAAATGACGTTCATCTGGCCACTCATCATTCTCGGTGAGGTGCAACGTTCAATCACGAAACGGTATTAAAAATGTAAAACAAATCTAGTGGTTGAGATTAATCCTCCATTTCGACAATTCGTCTTCTTTTCCAAAAAACAAGGTGCGCGCTTCATCCGAGAGGCGCCTCAACAACCAGGCGGGGAGTCACGATCCACAGATTTGGTGCATGTGCTGCAGGAGAACGCCCGTGTTCTCTCTCTCTCTTCTGGTAATTGCCGTACGTCAGCGAAGGAGGAGGCGGACCGGGGCTCCAGATGCAGACCGGGGCCCCTCTTCTGGGCCGGACCTCCCTCAGGACAGGGCCGGTCTCGTCTTGAGCTGACTGGTGATTCCATTAACTTAGCCCGCTAATAAGAAGTCCACCTGGGTCCTTGTTGTCCTGCAACACATCCACATCCATCTGCCCCTTACCCCCCCTCTACCCCCCCTACCATCTCCAGTCATGCTCCAGAAAAATAACGAGTGGAGGAGAAGAAGATGAATCGATTATCAGAGTAAGACGTGAATATTTCCACCTCGTCCGATGGTCCACCCGCTTTGAATCGACACTGCAAGAGCACGCCGAGCAGGATAAGGAAATATGTAAAATAAACAATGATCATAACATGCACAATTCATTCATATACACTCGTGGCAATGGAGACGTTTCATAAAACGACACATCTCGTATGAATACGTGCTTCGAGAGGGATCCTCTGACCCTGAGGGGTTAAAGATTGCATTTGAAGCAGCTTTTAGGGTGCACACCTTTCCTTCCCTCCTTCCCTCCTCCCTCCTCATGCGTCGGACCTCCAATAGTTACTTTTCATAGCGACTGTTGTTGACCAAATAAATGTCGAAGAGAAGGGGAATGAAAGAATCGTTAACGTTAACGGGTAAACCAGACGCAATTAATTTGGGAATTATTACCGCGCATTAGTTTTACAGTGTAAACACTCCCTCAGCTCATCAACAATTCATTCATGTTTCGAAAGTTATATTTCTATAGTTGAGTCAAACGTGTGTGGGTGTGGCTTCGACCTGTGGAACCCAGCCGGCTGCAGTTAAGTCTACTGTAAAAGTTTGCACTAATTTTGACCACGAAACTCATCTTTAAACAACGTTCCCTCAATCCGAACTGCATCATATTCAAAAGGGCCGTGCACCACAACAGCTTAACTCATGAACCATTATGTAATGTTGATGTGTCCATTAGGCTCCGTATGCTGGGTGCTGCACAACAAATGGCCTTGTTGGGCCCCGAAGCCGATAGGCTCCAGAAGGTTATGTTTTCACAGCTGCAGCCTGCGTCGTATCGGCAGAGCCCTGCGACCTCTCACGACCTTCAATTAAAAGTCCTTTTAAATCCTTTTGTGTGGACTGAATCCTCTTCTCTTCCCCCCCCCGTCCTGCAGGCGTACTTGTGCGGGACGCTTCTGCGTCCCGCCCTGATTGACGCCTGACTCTGAGCATCCGTTCCACCTCTTGCTTAGCGGATCCCGTGCCAAGAGGATTAAAAATTGAGTCCTTTCGGGCCACGCCACACCATCTGGACAGGGTTGATCTGGGAGCATGGTCGCCAGCCAGGAATGCTGAGTGTATAAAACGCTGCATAACTACATCGAGTGCGGCTTTCAGCTTTTTTCTAAAAGCGTCATTTGCCCACAATTTAGTGTTTTCTTCCCCCCACACACACACACACACAGGCACAGATCGCGTTCTCTTTACACTGCTTCCTCTGAGAATATTTGTATTCATTTGATTTGTTTTAACTTTTCTGCTGACAATGGAAAATGGGATGATTGGCAAATTTGAGTAAAAGCGTGAGTCTTCAGTGTGTGTGTGTCTTCAGCTAAAGAGCTTTTCGCTGTCAAACACGATGCTATTATCTTTCTATTATTAGTATTTTTCTATTTCGACGGTCACCTGGCCCGAGATTTAAACTGGAAATCTCAAGTGATTGTGGAAAATTGCTCTAATTTTAGGACAATCAAGGAGAATAAACCAGAATATTTGTTCACGTCATTCCCCCCCCCCCCCACTGTGGGACCTGTCCATCTTCAAGACAGTGAAAATGAAATATGGAGAGGACTAAATGCTAATGCCTCAATAACCTTTTCCATAGAGTGATGCGTGCCACCTTTTGATTCTCCCACCAATACCAAGGACTCATTTTAAAAGGTTAAGACCGGTCGTCGCCCCCCCCCCCCCCAATATGCCGGAGAGATGCAAGATTACATCTGTGTGCTGCATGACGCAAGTTATGCAAGTGGGGGTGCATAAAATCGTGCAACACGTGAAAAAATAAGAGAATTTAGGTCACCGTCGGTGACAACCGGCAGACTTCAGAGTAAAGTTTTGATGTGTTGATGATGTCATTCTTTCTGAGTTTGTGATCTCTGTTGGGAATGGCGGGGGAGGTGTCGGCTTTCTTAATGGCTCGTTCTCTTTGAGAGGTTAGGGGTATTAGCAGGAACCAGATGATGCCCCCTTTTCCAGCCGGATTGCCCCCCCCCCCCACCACCACCACACTCCCTCCAGACTATTGCCCCATAACCATCGGCTGACCTCAAGCATCCCACTAATCTCAATTTAATCCTTCAAACTGAATACAAAAACAAACACTGTCCAAAAACTAGTCTTCATCTTGAATATATGCCTAAAATCCTCTCCATGAATATCAATAAATACATAGTATACTCCTATATTAGATAGGCTTTATAGTATACTAGGTGTGTACTATACTATATGAAATTCAATCAATATGATTGAGGTCAAAGGTCGCCCTAAATTAACCCTGGATTCCCTCTTGACTGGTGGGTTGAGTGATTTCTTTTGTCCCCGACAACATAACCGCGAAGAGTGTCACTTTGTGGATGCTCCTTTCTGGAATATGACTCATGGAAACATAGAAACTACAGTGGGTTCATATGCGCCACTTCAACACGTGTCGTTTGCCAGTGACAAACAAATTGGTCCCGAAAAGAAACTGCCCCCCCCCCCCCCCCCGCCTTCCTGTGTTTATATGCCAGTACGGTTGCCAGTTGGTATCTGCTTGTGTAAATGTGGAGAAACAACATTTACATAAACGGTGGCCACCGATTGTATTTCAAACGTTATTAAAGGAGCCGGAGTCGTCAGCCACCATCAGCCGCGTGACGCATTCGGTTAAAACGGAGCAGGTCGGTTTAGATTACGTCCGCTCTACACCCCCCCACCCCCCCTGCTCAAGGAACCCTAACAAAGAACAGCGAACCCCACACCAGCTCACCTTTCACCCCAATTCTACCCCCCCTCCCAACCTTCCACCCACAGGACATCACAGGATGCATCTTCAAAGAGTATTGATGTACACACACACACACACACACACACCCACCCGCGCGCTTTTCTTTTCCTGAAAAAGATGAATTAACCCCCTTCAGACTGCGGAGAGAGTCAGTTGGGACTTTAAAGGGTCCGCAGAGCTCCGGACAAAAGGAGCCTCGCCGAGTGTTTTTCCGATTAGAATATCCCCGGTGACCACTGGCTGTGTGTCATGGGGGGGGGGGGGAGGGGGGGCCGGGGTACTTGCTAGTTGGCTCTAATCTCCTTGATGATGAAGATCCCCATGTGATGTGCTCAGGGGACCTAACAAGGAGGGGGGGGGGGGGGGGGGTGCACTACAGCCTTACGCCAATGCAATCACGACAGTTGCTCGCCAGCAGCGCCTCAAACAAGCCCCCCTCCCTCCCTCTCTCTCTCTCTCTCTCTCTCTCCTTCACACACACTTCCTCTCTCACTCTCCGATGCAGGAGCGCACACAAGCTTCTTTCTCTCACTCCAGCGCTCACTCTCCTCTCCTCTCTGTCGTCGTTCTGTAGCCGCACCGACGCGCTCCATCCACTTTGGTAAACGGCTCCGGAGGTTCTTTTTGGTCTCGTTCGCCAGCATCTGATCCGTCTCTCTCCCCCCCCAGCGTCTCTTCCCGAGAGTCACTGGAGCGAGCGGGATGGTGTGAGAGGAAAGGCACCGTGAAGAGGACAGCCGGGTGAGAGAGGGAATTAAGCAGCAAAAGAAGAGAGAGAGAGAAGAAGAAAAGAAGAAACAAGGAGGACAGTTTGATTCCGGGATCCCTTGGATTAAACCGGCTGCGTCGTCCGCTCTGAAGTGTCCCACTAAGAGGTGAGTGTGTCTTCTCTTCTACCCCCCCCCCCCAGTAACCGATAACGCACTCCGGCAAACTCCTCCGCTCCTCGGCGTCTCGCCGCTTGTTGACGAGACGCCGAGGCGCTCCGGATCGACCGTGTCGTCGGTGTCGTTCCCCCCCCCCCCTTTTTTCTGCAAAAAAGAAAAGAAAAAGAAGCCACAGTTGAGACACTTCTTCTCGGCTGTGCCCTTGACTGTGTGTGTGTGAAACGAGAGGATGCGGCCGCGTGGCTTCCCTTTACCGCCTGTCAATTAAAGCAGATTGTTGTGGTTTTTCCCGCACGTGTGCCCCCCCCCCCCCCCCCCTCTCGCACTGACCCCCATTTGCAGGAGTTGTTTGAGTGGATTTGCATATGAAAGGCTTTTAAAAAAAACTCTGCAAGTGTTATTTTTCTCTCCCCGACACTGATTAACGCGCCGTGGCACGTCGAGTGGCTTCAGCGAGTTGATCCGACCCGCGAGTTAATAAGCCCCCCCTCCCCCGCCCCCCCCTCCCGGACTACAAATCTGTAGCTTCACTTCCGCTCTAAATGACAACATGTGATTCCACCAAAGTGTGAATAGTCTGCTGTGCTTTGGATGAAAAAAAAAACACGACTCAAGGGCACCGTGTGCATTGTGTTTAAAAAGTAGCCGTGTTCACACAGAGAGAGAGAGAGAGAGAGAGAGAGAGAGAGAGAGAGAGAGAGAGAGAGAGAGCACCCGGGGGTCCGACGGCTCAATCACAGGCCTGACATTATGCCTGTTTTTGTTTGCACACAGCTGCACATATCGCCGGCGTTATTAGCGCTGTGGAAAAGAGGGATTAGGGAGCACGATCTTTAAGAGGAGACCAAACAAGGTTTTATCTGAGAAACGAAGGGCTCACAGATGCAAACCTTGAACCCCCCCCCCCCCCCCCCCCTTTCCCATTCCGCAGTGGCAGATGCTCGTTTTCGTACGAGGCAGAAAATAAACCGCAACAAAATATAGATATTTCGCCTCTCCCCGGAGCGACGGCGAGCTCCATCTGTTGCCAAGACGTCCGCGCGGCGCTCCGTTGCGTTGCGTCAGCGGTCCCGCTGGAAGTTGTTAAAACATCAACTTCGCGTCCCTTTCGGGCGCCTCCGTCCATGTGGCTGCCAGTCACACCATCCGACGATGGCCGCCACTCTCTGAAGACTATTTTTTTTTTTAAAAACCCAATGCGCATTGCTGTTATTACATCAGAAATGAAAGGAGATTACTCGCTCGCCATCCTCGGGGGGTGGGGGTGCGTAACCGTATTTGAGTCCGACTCAACAGACGCCTTATGAACTCTTAACGCAGGTTTATTTTTTTCAAAGCCAATCCCATCTTCACTTACAGATTAGATTTAGAAAAAAGAAAGAGAGAGAGAGAAAAGAGAGAAAAGCAAAAAAAGAAAGAAGCTTTTCCACATCTAAAGTAACTCACTTTGGGGCGGCGAGGCTTCTTATCAGCTTTCGGCTGAAAAACACAGACCTGCTTTTGGAATAATCAAATGACGCTGCGTGGAGTCCAGAGAGAGAGAGAGAGAGGGTGGGGTGGGGGGGGGGGAGAGGAGCCGGACCCCTTGTGAGTACACAGAGGCGGCAGTGTGCCGGGGCCCGATGAGCATTCAGGGCACGCTCATCAGGTATTAGAGCGGCATTTGAGGGGATAAACCGAGGGACACGCGATGGACTGGCGCCGCGTCATTAAGAGACGAGAGGCAGACGACGCGGTGGGAAACAATGTCAGCTGCTATTCGCTTGCTGTGGTGTCAGCAAATTCAGTGCTTTCGAAAATGTCAAAAGCAAGATCAGGACGCCGCCCCCTCGTCGCGCGTATCATATTGATACATCAGACCCCCCTTCTAGTTTAGCTATTTATACCTTTTTTTTTTTTGCTTGCCAATGAAGATGTGAGCATGTGCAGTTTTTAATCAATTCACTATATATTCACTCTGCAATCAAGTTTGATGAGCATTTAACCCAAAAAGAAGATATAATCATAATCATAATAATGCATTTCATTTACATAGCGCTTTTCATGGTACTCCAAGACACTTTACATGACACCCTAGAAGCTGTACAGTAAAAATAACTGAAATTACAATAGAAACAATAAGAACGTAGAGCACACCGTCACATTTAAAAACAGTTCTGAACACGCAGGTTTTGATTTGTGATTTGAAAACTAAAAGGTCGCTGCGGTCTTGGTGGAGTTTGGGGAGGGAGGGAGAGAGAGAGAGAGAGAGAGAGAGAGAGAGAGAGAGAGAGAGAGAGAGAGAGAGAGAGAGAGAGAGAGAGAGATATCTCCACTTCGGTGCAGGCGGTGATGCTCGGTTTCTCGGGTCATTGAAGCTTGTCCATCGTTCTGTGGCGTATCACAGGGAACGGTTCATGTTCTGGTGGGGGGGGGGGGGGGGTGTTCAAACACTCACGTCCTGTAGAACCAGAGGAACCCAGATACGACCCCAGCAGAACATGTTGTAGATCACATCGAGGCCCAGGCAGCGGGCGCCAGTCGCCCCGGGGTCCACGTCCAGTTGCATGTAAATGCATCAGGAAGACTTGAGCTGTTCTGATCGGGTTGAGCCGTAACTCACGGACCGGTCCGCGAGCCTTTTTCGGCGTTTGAGCGGAACCACAGTGATCAGTCATCTGCGTTGTGCCGCCTATCAACAGCCTTTGGGCTTAAAAAAAGAAAGAATCCATACTTGAGATTATTTGGAGGTCTCCAGACACTCTCTACCTTTTTTTGGCTCTCTTCAAATCTCCGAACAACGGTGGAACCATTTTAACATCATTCCGCTCTAAATCAGGTGTGTCCGAGTGTGTGTGTGTGTGTGTGTGTGTTTGTGTGTGTGTGCATCACAGCGTGGCCTGTGTGCCTTTCTGTAGCACGATAAGATGCAATAAGCCAACTGTCAGAAAACTGTCCTGGCACAGTTTAAAGCTAATCAGAAAGTGCATTTGGGTTTGTTCCGTCTGCACTTCTCAAAGCCGATCTCGGATGGAATTATTCTATCTGACCGGAAACAAGCCCCCACCCCCCCACGCTCTACCGAGACCCCCGCAGACCTTTAAGACCACGGTGCTCTCAGACAATCATCAGCAAGAGATCGCCTAAAGATCTCAAATTAAAGTCGTGCAATGATGAATGACTCCCGTCTCCGGGAGATATTGTGCATGCTTGTGCTTGTCTGAGCGATGGGCGAGACTCCTCTTCACTCCTGCGTCGCTATTATTTATATAGATTTGTCTCCGTTCGTTTTGGCAGCTTTTTTTTGGGACACGGCGTTTCTTCCTCTCAATTTGGTAAAAATAAATAAAAATGCTCTGCGGAGGTAAAAAAACCTCCTGATGCCGCCGCCTACTTCTTCTTCTTCTTTTCTGGAAAGCAAAACAAATACACCCTCCTCTGTGGTCTACGCACGCTGTTTGAAGTGAAAAATAGAAGTGGGAAGGATGAAGTTACCTGAAGGCACCGTTTTCGAGGACACGTCTGCTTTGCCCTGTGATCACATGGGGGGTGGGGTGGGGGGGGGGGGGTATGGCGTGCGTCATACGGCGTGCAAATTTGAACATCGATTCTCGCTCGTATCCGAGCGCCTGCCGTGGCTTATCTCAGAACGGCCACATTCAGAAGGGGTCAAGGAAAAAAAAAATCCCCAACTCCCCATTGATATAATTAAGCTGCTTTTCTCGGCCATTCCTCTTGAAACGCATTATCACACGCGACCAACTCCCTTTGAAGGTATTTTGTTGAAAAGTGAGGTCGGGCCATTGTCTCTCCTTTTTTGTTAGAATATACGGCGCTCGTGAACTTTCTCATACGCGTTTGCTGAGATGTCTTAAAAAGAAGAAGAAGAAGGAGACGCTCAAGGCCATTTGTGCCTTTTTTTTAAAATACGTTTATACAATTTTTTTAATACATTCATGCCATTTTTCCTTTTTATACATTTATGCCACATCTTTGAGAAATCCGCCACACGTTCTCCGGCCCGACGGTGGGCAGAAGCGGGTCGTCGCGCTCGTAAAAAACCTCCGGAGGCGCCGGTGGGATGATGAAGTGCGCTTCTTTGCCGATGACTTTGCTCTATTTACTGTTCGTAAAGTTGTTGGCGTCTCCATATTTTTGCGAGCAGCTGAATAACAGGCTTTTTTTTTCATTGCTCGCCAGCAGCAGGAAGACAAGGCAATTAGTGGGTTATATATGTACCCCCCCTCCCCCACCATTGCATTTGTGATGAAAGGCTTTCCATCCGACACCCTTTTTAATCATCAGGATCCGTCTAAACTAGAAGCAGTCATCTCTGCCCGGCCCTCAACTCAAGAACCTTAAACACAACCTCCTCGGCCCCCCAATGGCAACCTGGGAAAGATTTCCTGTCACACAGGTGAATGACTATTAGTTTACTGACCCTGGAGGCAAGAGGGAGATTGTAATGATTTGGAGAGAGTGCTAGGGGGCCTTTCATTATAGGGACTGAGCCGCGCTGTAGCACTGCTGCAGCAAAGCACCAAGGTAGAAATAGATATGGAATACACCATTCTGGGTTAGAATTGATTAATCTTGCTAAAGGACTCCTAGGCTATCAAGTGTACTTATTATTTTTTTATTTTTCATTTTTAAAATGATAATGGCTTTGAGACGTCAATAAAATGCATACATGCTCCTTGAGTGTTGGGGTGTCTGTTTGTTTTCCTTTGTTATGACGAGACCCTTAAGATGCAGAACTATGTGTGGATGTGGGAGTCAGCGACTACTTTGATTGTCAATTTAGTCTCGAAGAAACAAAAGGAGGCATCTTAACTTCGGTAGTTTTCATCAAAAGGCAGCCAAACATTAAAAGTGACATTGTTTTTTTGCTTGAAAATACTGACAGTAAAAAAAAAAAACAGGTCATTATTTCCATAAAACCCAATAATGATACTGAAATAGGAAGAAAAGATTGAAGAAAACACCACAGTGTAACACTGCAGTACGACTCCAAAGCACAGTATTGACACAGTGTGTGTGTGTGTGTTAAGTAGGTTAAGTAGGTACAGGAAGGAGCAGTCTGCCAGTGCTGTCACGCATCTTAAGTCAATGTTAATTGTTCATAATAATAAAACATACATATTTTAAAAAGCTGACACCTGATGTTACTTTTCATTCATGTTGCTAACATGTAAACTAGCGTTCTTCAGTCGTATCACATAGGCTCATGCTACTTTCTCATCATGTTAATTCACATGATCTTATAATGATACATGTGTAATATTATTATAATTATTTCCACATTACTGTAAGAGTCAGTGTAACGGTTAATAATGAGTTCCAGCTGTAGTCAATAGTCTATTATAGTCTATAATCCACAACATCCGATAGAAAAAACTAAAATCTCAAGCTAGATATGTATCTGCGGCGTTGCCTCTGAAATTAATTCCACCCCGTACTGTAGGACACATCAAATGTTCCCTTTTATTCATCCACGTCAGGACTCATCTTCATTTCATTAAAATCAAAATGTGCTCCTCAAAGCGCCCCCCCCCCCCCCCCCCCCCCTAACCTGTGAAGCACCTCTCACAAAGTATTACGCTTCTCATTTTGCTTAAAGCACCTGAGCGAGTTACTCCTCCCCTCCATATAGATGACTTCATACGTAGTGTTTGTTTTCCCATCTGTTCGTCACACCTGATGCATGAATCATCTCAGCTGTAGAAATGAACCTTTTCTTCTCCAGAAGTCATTTGAAGAGGAAGGAGCAAAAAAAAAAAAAAAACTACAAGAAAATAAATAGTCCACGCATCAGGAAACCCGCTAACGTATGTCGCACGACATCCGAGGCGTGCCATTCAAAGTCTGCGCGCGTAGAACGGCTTCCAGAAGTTTAATTTAAAAAATATTTACCCCCGCGCAAGTCGTCCCCCCCCCTCTGGTATCGCTTCCTCTCATCGTTGTCATCGCAGAGAGGAAAATTACATCATGACTTACTGGAGTAGAGAGGCAGCTAGCAGCAGCAGCAGCAGCGGTTGGCTGATTTCTATCATTGTTATCATGTCATATTGTGTATATGGTTAGCCCCGCCGGCCATGTTACCCGCTGCTGATGGGATGGCGGTCTCCCCCCTCTGTGATCACAGCGAGGTCTGTTTTAAGACGCCGGGGGACTTTATTGACGTGATCGATTGACGATGGGTTCAACCCAACAGAAGTATTCTTTTCTTTCTTCCCCCTTTTATAAAAACCGTAATGTAACACAAGCATCTTCAAGCCACAGACAGCAGCGATATGTTAACTGCAACAGGTTTTAAAAAAATGATAGGAGGGTTTTTCTTCTTTTAAAAAAAAAAAAAGTCAAAATGTCCTCATTCACCCGGCGACAGGCGACGGATTGGAGCGATAGACCCCGCGGACATGTGGCGATGCGGCGCAACTTAACATTAATCTGCAAGGAAGGAGCGCGACGTTTTGAAAAAAAGCAATCAAAAGCGAACCGATCCGAACTGTGGTCTGAGACGAGAGCGTGAGGACAAAGAAACACTTCCCTCTGTATCCACTCATGCTTATCTTCTAACAAATGCCTCAGTGGGAAATGTCATTGAGGAGATAGGGGAGGGGGGGGGGGGGGCATTGCCATCTGTTTCTTAGTTCCCTTATTCAGAAGTCACGATTTAACATGAAATTCCCCCCCCCCCCCGCACCTAAATCATCGTGACTCTTAAGGACATCTTTTTGTGTACAGGCGCTTTTTTCCTCAACAGCTTACCATTTAAAATGAGGGTCGGCACATATGCCTTCTATGAAGCATGGACCTGGGGGAGTGATAGAGCATTACACTCCCACCATTAAATAGAATAAGAAATCATCTTGACAGACGCTATATCTCGGCCTGGGTGAGTCTTCTTATGAGCGAGACTTCCTCAAGGTCAGCGTGGTCGTACTTTCACCACCGTGTGCAGAGCCCGTGATGAATAGGACACAGTGCCGGAGGAGGGGTGTGGTGGGGTGTGGTGGAGATTTAGGGGGGTTAATATATTGTGTTTACCTGGTGAGGAGAGGCCGTCCGAGAGCATCGCGTTCCTCAGCGGAAGATTAAAGAGCCGAGTGCCTTTTTCAATTGTTAATGTCAAAAAGTTTCAGAAGGAGACATTAATCTGTGGCTAGTCCCCCCCCCCCAAAAAAATAAATCAAAAAAAGGCCGAAAAGGTTAGTCGACTTCCTTCAAAAGTTCCAAAAAAAGTTTTTAAAAAAGTGTCACATTGAGGGAGACCAATCAGGACAGTTCACCCCGAATCAATACAACATCTAATGAGTTTTAATATCCATTAAAAATTCAGAAATACATTAACAAAAATGCATAGAAAAGTCTGCGTCCAAATCCTGGGATTCAAACCGTCAGCAGGGAGAGAGGACATTAAATATATTGCCCCAATCACGACATCGTTAATAAGCCACATCGGCCGATACTGATTGTTTTTGTTGCTGTTTATTATTCTTATTAAAGCATTTGGTATTCACGAAACTCCCAAAAACAAGTTAAAAAAGTGAGGCAATACTTCTTATATATGTATTAAAATGTATACATTTTTTTTAGAATAATTATTACATATTATTAGTTTAAATTCAAACCGTTCACATTTCCCTCTATTATCTGTAATATTGCTGTGAAAACATCTCCATTCAAACGACTGGATTTATTCAAGTTTCTTGCCAAAAACTAACTTTTTAGGAGATTACTTTTCAACAAATGATAAGCATAATTTGTTTGCTGAATATCGCTGGTCATATGACACAGTAAAAGAAGGTCATGTGGAAGTTTTTGGGGGTACATGGTGGATAAACATACACTCTGGCTCTGGTTATTATTTCCAGTGCTGTTTTTGGGATTACCTTGAGTCTAACGCCGGGCGATCCAAAAAAATAGTATTGCCAAAATATCACATTTACGAGAGGGGCCGTCGCACTACGGAGGGCACGAATTTATTTCTAGTGTGTTTCAAAGAAAATAAAAAAAAGGGAAAAGGACCAAATTTGAAAAGCAGAGGATTGGAATCATCAAACGGTCTTTCTCGCCTCGTACACAAAGAAAAACCGGCTGGCGTGCGACGTAAAAGACTTCACAGGGACCAGGAAAAAGCACCTCGGCAGCAGCATTGTTGGCTACGCCGTGTCATCTTCAAAAGGTGCTGTTGCCATCAT
This sequence comes from Cyclopterus lumpus, assembly GCF_009769545.1. NCBI lineage: Eukaryota > Metazoa > Chordata > Actinopteri > Perciformes > Cyclopteridae > Cyclopterus > Cyclopterus lumpus. The sequence goes on along the minus strand of NC_046985.1, from coordinate 2,960,927 downwards.
TCGGGTGGATGCATGCAATTTGCAAAAAAAAGTGGAGGAGAAAAAAAAAAAAAAACTTTGGGGGGGGGAATCGATCCTGCATTTGATTTTTAAAGGTCGAAATTAAAAGTTAATTCCGATCGATTTTTTTCTTCGTTTTTTTTCTCTGGGAATCCGATTCGTGACACCCCTACTAACAACGCTTCCTAATCGGTTATAAATGAGTAATGTGTGTAATATAAATCACAAAGTGGTTCGCTCGTAGAAGGTCAGCGCGAACTACGGGCGACGTCCCGTGCGTCGACCCCATTAAACCGCGTCCGCATGCGTAAACGGAGGCTGTAAACGCAGGCTCACAGTAGGGGCCATTGGTTCTGACTGAACTTCCACGGGTCGGGTATTGACTGTTGTTCATGTGAGCAGAACCAGGAGTCGGAGGAAGGCTCGGGGGCTCCGTGTTTTGACAGCTGTGACCCAGCCCGCTGAGTCTTACTGATGAGCTCGGCGTCCTCTGACTTCATTGTGCAGAGCGTAAACAACAATGTGCCCGGTCACCCTCGTGCACTTTTCTGATTGTCTACACAATCCACCGGACTGACACATCTATCACATTCTGTGTGGAGCCATGAATCACTCGGGCTATCGTCTTGAGGGAAACATCTCAACTTGAAATTGGATGAGTTTTTGGATTCAATAACTTTTCTCGGACATAACCCGTGTGGTGTTATTAAAATTGAATAAGGGGGCCGTTCCTCAATTTGATTTCCCGTTTGTGTGGGAGGTTTTTGATCCTAAATGGACCTGAGCACCCGCGGTAACTTGCACTCATAAACAGTAAGGTGGTGGATTTCATATCTTACAATCTTTGAACCAAATCCCGATTCTGGTAAAAAAAAAAGAGGTTTTTTTTTCCTCTAAACTTCTGCAACAGGAAAGTTTTCCATTAAAAGTTCACAAAAAAAGGTGTGAGGAATACATCCTTCTTCTCTTCTGTCTTGGTCTTTGTTGGAACATTGCTACGTTTCTCAACACAGAACCGCCACCTGTGGAGTTCGTAAACATCGTGCGATCGTAGCGTCCCTCCCCCCAAAAAAATAGTATCTTTAAAAAAAGGCATTGGCTCTTTTGGGGTTGGGTTTTGACTGACTCTTCTACCCCGTGAAGGCACGGGAGAACCAGAGCCAAGCGGGGCAAACTGTGAAATGAGAGGTTCTCTAAACACTACCACTTATGTCCACAGGGACCGCCAAAAAATCAACACAAAAAGAAAGGCTCCTCGTAGTAACCTTTTTAAGAAACGTCTTCTCACCTCTCGCGGTGGTTCACTTTGACGGGACGTCCGTTTTACAGGCGACACGTGACGACTGGTGCAAAATTGCAGATATTGTTGAGGCCAGTTTAAAATGTGATGTCTCGCCCAACAGTACCGCCTTTTGTGATTATGCAGAACTCTTCTGCATTCTGCCACCTGGCAAATTTACTCTGAAGTCATAATACGTTCGCTGTAAACTTACTTCAGAGCTATTTTTGTTGAAATATATGCTGTTTTGTTGAAAATATCCCATGCAGTGCAATAAAAACCAGTCGCGGTAAACTGCTCTTCCAAGAGGTAAACTGCTCTTCCAACGGGCATCGGTAACATCATCACGGGAAGGATTTAACTTCACTCCTGCAGAAAAGAAACATGTCGCCTCCAAGAATTATAACTAAAACACACGGCGGATGTTGTTTGGGCGAGTGCTCACGTCTCCACACGGTAATGCACGTGACATTTCGTACATTTAGATGTACAAATCAAGCGTGAGAACTGTATGAAACACCATTAAAAAAAAAAAAAAAAGCCAAATAACTGGCACATGTGACTCACCGGAAAAAACACATGGATGGTCTGTTATCTTATCACGTGAGCATGAGATACATAATTAACCGTTGCTCTGGGGAAATCATGGTTCCGAGGCTCGGAGCTGCTGGGAGAAAGAGAAGAAGCGGCGTCGTGTCGTCAGACAGATGATGTCTCGCAGCAGCTGCTCATCAAGCCCTAATCAATTTTTAGCCCCCGCACTTAAAAAAAAAATATCCTTATATAGATTCTGATTTTCGTATTTAATTTTTTTTTGCACTCAACCAGCCGACTCATTAGCATTCACACGCAAATTCACACAGACCGTTGTACTTTTGATTTAATATCCAGCAATGTGTGGATGCAATTTCTCGTCATTGATAACCACGATACGTTTATGAATACGCCATATCACGGCGACTCCAACGTTAAAATACTAGATTATATAAATTACGTATCAAATATTACTCTTTCATCCACAGGGATTGAAGTCAAGAGTGATGCAATCAATCGTAGCCCACTTGAAAGGACTTTAACCCATTTCATCACAGTCACCTGTGCATATCTTACGGCCAACGATAAGAGGGGAAAAGAAAAAGAAACACTTTGGCTAGTTTTTTATATTCACTTCAACTCACAGAATTATGGATAAACAACTTCATATTTACTTTCCGGGGATGATTTCCCTCTTTTCAAGGAATCGGCGTTAATCCAGTTTAAATACACGGCAATCGCTTTTCAAAGTTTACTTGCAAACTGGAACTGAATAATGTAGAGGAGGAGAAGAAGAAGAAAAAGAAAATGCGCAATGGGAAGTTATTCATAAGCCTTTTATAGCCATTGTCAGCATTAGACTCCATCTATTCAATATTTCAATACAGCTTGCAAAAGAATAAAGTACAAATGGAAAGCGAGCGAGCGAGAGAGACTTTTTAGGGCCACGATTGTTGCCACGCCGACCAAAAGATATTGCATACGATCCAGAATACAGAAATAAGCCTCTCTAAAAAAAAATTTTTTTCCCCACCTCAAATTCAGAAGTCAATACTGTTGATTGTTAAAACTAATTTGTTTTCTATTGTCAGCGGTTGTCACTTCTTCTTAACAGAAGACACGCACACGCACACACACACACACACACACACACACCAAATGAAGCGGTTGCATTCACCAGTAACTCCCGTTCTCTTTCCTTCTCTACTCGTTTCGGTGTGAGTCATGAAACCCTCGTGCCCCTGGCTCCGCCCCCTTTCCCCTCTGATTGTGCATGCTACACCAGTATACACCAGTACACGCACCATTGACCCAGCGAGGCGGAGCCACTGCATAAAGGACTAATGCCTAATCTAGGATATTGCTTTCTCATTACGGCCTCTCTCTCCCTCCGGCCACCGGCGTGATAACTGTTTGATTAAGGCGGTTGAGTGGAGAGCGCTCACCTTTTTAATACCACCTGGCTGACTGATGAGAGCGGCTCCAGGCTAACGACGTTGAACTGCGACGCTCGATTGTGTGACACAACAAAGAGAGGAATCAATAAACAATGCTAATACATTTTTTTGCAAACGCACCTTAAACTGGATCTCACTGGTAATTCATTATTAATGGCGACGGCTCAGACGTTGTTTAGTTCCAACGGGGGAAAAGAAAGCAAGAAAAAGCCGCAATGGCTAATTATAAGTATCAAATTAATCGATTAATCTGTTTGTGTAATTAAAATAAATCTTTTAAGAGAAAAGAAATGGCAGAATCTTCTTATTTCAGCTTCTTAAATGTGAATATGTTCCTTTTTTGTTGTTGTTGTTACTGCTCTGCGACTGCTAATCTTTGACTTATGTGACTGTTATTGTGTTATTACCAAACAAGTAATCGATTACTGGAGACGACACGCGGCAGCGTAATCAAAGTAGGCATCAGTTGCCGGCCCGAGAGCGAGAGATGATATTTCAGCCGCCTCTCTCTCCTCTCTCGAAGTTACACGTTGCATCATCCGTCTGCAGCGAAGTGATGAACGGGGGAAAGTAGGAGTCCACTTCAGTGAAATAAAGAGACTATCATACCTTCAAGGATGCTTTGATTAAACTCTCTCCGGCAACACCGCTCGTGTCACTTTAATTAAGTGGGCCGGAAAAAACACCGGGCGACGAGCAGCTTCCTGACTGCGTTTGAGGTGAGACCGCTCCACTTTAATAGTGAGGCGAGGGTCCATTAGATTATCTGTGATTTGACAGTCGGGGAAAGGTGGAATTTCGGGGGAAAGAGGAGAGAGACAAACTGTGTTCAGAGGCGGGGGAAAAACTCAAAGGGTGGGGGGGGGGGGGATGAGTAGTTATTCGTTATTTACTTCATGAATTGGTTTTAAAATTTCCGACGAGCGTCAAAAGGCTCCAGTGCGCTGAATAAATAAATAAATAAAAGTCCCTTTCAATTGAAAAGCGCATCACCCTCGCATTGTTTTTCCGGTAATCGCACGGCGGATGACAGAAGGCGCTGGAAGTGGCAAATAAAAACGAGATCACCGCAGGACATCCGCCTCAAGGAATCCCGAATTCTATATATATATATATATATATATATTTTTGCTGGCACTTATCTGCGTGTAGCATCGCGGCGCGCGTAGCGGCAAACATCGCTAGCGTGCGGCGCCGATTGCCAAAAGGAGAGTGAAGATGAGACTCCGTGAGGCGTATCGTTCGTGTCACACGCCGCGGGGTCAGCGAGGGCCCGCCGGAGGCAAAAAGATCCTCCTCGGCTTCTCTTCTCTGCATTTATTAATTAGATAATTACACAACATTTCCAGTGTGCGCAGTGCGCGTAATGACCCATTAGCGTGAGACGATGCGATCGGACCGCTGACTTTACGAAACGCCGAGTCCAATGTTTACTTCTTTTGTTCGCCGGTGCTCGCGCGTTCATCCCCGCGGTGATGCAATCAAACCCTCCCACAGACACGCACGCGTTGATGAACATGACCATTACGGCGGCGCGCGCACACACACACACACACACACGGCAAACAGACAGCCATTAACATAACCAATGTGACGCTCGTAGCCATACATCAGCGAGTTCCGACCCTAATGCCTTTTGAGTTTATCTTCGCCCCGATAATGAGGCTCAGCTTAATGTGACTCTGTGTGCCTAATAACCCGGAACGCCGTGGAAAATATTTGCTTTCTTTTTTCTTGTTTTAAGTTTGATTTTGCAGCACAGTTGAGCGGAAAATGGACAACGAGCAGGAGAAAGTGAAGGAGACGGTGCAAAGAAAAAAAAAAGGAGGAAAAAGAAAGCGAGTTTGAGGAGGAGTTGAGGTTGACTGGAGGCCACGGCGAGACCAGCCAGTTCAACTGCATCATTTTAGGTTCACGGACTTGGCAAAATCTACCTTTTAATAAAATTACAGCCCGAGTGCTTCGTCTGTGAGGGGGGTGGGGGTTCATTTCAAGGACATAACTCACATAAAAAGGAGAAATCAGCTCGGTTGGGATATTCATGTCCCAGCTGACATTTATTTAGCATTTATTTGGTCCCCCTATTTTAAAATGAAATCCTGTCCGTCGAAAGGCTTCTCGGCATCCAGATGAGACGCGAGACGTCGGTAAATACCATCGAGCAGATGGTCAGATCGATGTCCATCGGGGGGCGGGGCTCCTCGAGTGTGGGGGGGGAGGGGCCTGAAGAGGAGCATGCCGCACGCTTCCCGACACGGCCCGTATTTAAAATCAATTTTGCCGTCTAAGCATGTTACTCCGACCCGCTCCATCCGTTGTGACGTTTGTAGCACGACACCGAGGCCAGCTGAGCCAATGGAAACGGTTCGGACACGGTCACAATAAAAGAATCATAAATACATCACTGGGATTATTAATAACCTAGAGACCATCCTAGCAATTGGGGGGCGTAAAGTGTGTGTGTGTGTTACACCACATCCATTTTTTTAAATCTTATTTACGCGCACGTAAAGCAACGTGTCTGCATGTTGCACGGTTGAACAGGGAATATAAATCTGTATAAATTATATAAACATCTGGCAAAGTACTCGAAAAAACCACTTCAGCCGTAGGTCCGCGCGACCGTCGGTGTCTCCAGGAACCAAAATTCATGGTTTTGGTACGTGCCCCCGAATTTTTGAGTCATGGTTTCGTTCTGTTTTCTCGAAGGAGAAAAACAAAGAAAATGTCTAAAATTACTTGGGATTTCTTTCCCTTTTTATTTTGAAAATAATATCCAATAAGCAGTTGCTCTTGGCCGTGCTTCCTACTTTAACAGTTAGGGCACAACATAACATAACGTAAATATACTGCTCCATCATAACCTCTGACCTGTGATGACCCACTTACAGTTTGACTCAACGTGTTGTACACTGGGCTTAATAATAGGCCGGATCGACTAGCATGCTTCCAGCTGACTACAACCCTTTTCCATGTGAAAACAATAACATGTTGTTGTCACGACTGGTAAAAAACAACAACAACAACAAAGATATCTATTTTCAGACTGAAATATAAGAACAGAAGCTGTAGGAGTCTTCCAGCTAGACACATAAGAGGGACGCCTTTTCTGATGATGTGACTGACAAAAAAAAAACACACAACGGAAGTAAACATCTTGAAAGGTAAAGTAGGGCTGATTAATGGAAGCAGACGGAAGGAAAAAACAACACACAACAACAACAAAGCAGTGATACAGCAGCTGCATGCTCAATGGACACCAAAGGGTTCCCCTATATTTATTCTGCAGCAGCGCTCAGAGAGACGGGGGAAGTTAGGAAAACGTCGATCCGGCGGTTACAAAGAGGCTGTTTTTATTTTAGCTCGGCTAGTCAAGAGAATATTTGGTTAAAAGTGATCTGCGAGGCCGTTTCTCCAAGAAGGAGAGAGATGGAAAGGATCACGTGGATATTGTTTAACTACTCTTGGTAACACATGGGCATTGACTGCAGAGGCGCATTAAAACCTCAAATTGTGTTGATGTTGTTGTTGTTGTTGTGATAAAGCAACCACTCGGTCGTCCCCGGCAGTCATTAACAGATGTCCGGCCGCCTCTCGTCGGGTACTCGGCGACGACGATGAAACGAAGGAGCCACGGCCGTCTGAAATCATAATTACATCACCTGTGAATTCTGCCGTTACTCTTTTTAAATGTGCCCTCAGTGCGGCCGGAGTAATGGCGTCGCATTAAAATCCATTTCCAGGCTGTTATTGTTTACGTATCGGACTTAATTCAGGACCCTCTCTGCAGTTGGAACCGAGCGGTCGGCTTCAGAACGCCGTCGGACGTCGGCTCCGAAACACAGACGTGGTTAATGGTGTGTGTGATGCTCACATTTTATATTTTAATGTTAGTGTGTGTTTTTTGTTGTTGCTAAAAGTTGTTTTAAGTGCCCGATGACACTCTTTGCACTCCCCCTCTCATTTCCCTAATGAAGTCCTCCACAGAGACTTTCCCATTGAGTGGGCGGACAGGTGTAAAAGGTGAGTGACACTCAATCGATGCGTTCCAGAAGGACTGGTCACGTGTGGGGTGACGCAATCAGTTCATTTCGTTTGATTCCTCTCAACACGAATGTGACATTCTGACACTTTAAGCCGAGGGAAATATCGATTTGCAGACTCGAGGTGCTTTTTTGTGTTTTTTTTATAAAACTGTCCACCTCTGAGTATAATCTAAAATCTATCAACATTTAGATTGTTGACAATCTATTTCACGGTCATTATTAGAGCAAGAGCAGCACAACTGCATATATTTCTGTGTGATTCCAGCACATTATTGCTCATCATCCACCTCAGATAAAAAATAAAAAAAACGTTCAACCGGCGCACTTTATTTCCATTAAACTGGCCTTTGAGGTTTACTTTTATTAACTGTTCGTTAATGCACGTAATGCATCCCAGAGCGCTCTACCCCATGGAAGAGGTGCTTTGTGCCCCCTCGGCCTTGAAGGATTATTCTTTTCATGTCCGGCTCTATGGGCCTAAGTTCTTTGTTTGATGAATGTATTAAAACACAATTGTCTAAAAATGGATTGAAAAAGCACGTTTTTTTTTCTTTAAACGATTGCCAAAATGACACCGTTTATCCGAAACGCACGCTATGAAAACGGTTACTTGAACACATCGTGTGAACTGAACCTAAGAGCCTAAAATTTTAATATTTCATCACTAGGAAGCCGTGATTGATTGGACTGAACTGCTGAGAAAAGGTTTTAAATAGAGTTGTGACAATCTAACGCTCCAATAAACACGGCAACTTTGGTGACACTTGTGGGAACTCAGAAACATATTGTATATATATAAATATAAATATATATATATATATAGATTCAATTGATTCCCATTTTCTGAAAAACTAATTACCAAAGAAATTCAACTTGTATTATGTATGTCATAGTAACTGTGTTATACTGCACAAGAGACATATCTGAATTATCTTTACGTTCAGCCACGATTGTGCTGTTTCCATAGAGATGCAGGACCTATATATATATCTATATATAGATAGATATATATATTGCAGTTAAAACCAAGGCTGCAGAGGGCAAAATGTGACAGGAGCCAAATAAAAAATGTATCGAAATGTCCGTTCCAAATGTTTTATTTATTACGTGGGATGGTGCACGCATAACGACTCTGAGGTAAAGTGGTCAAAGTCGAGCAGACGAGTAACTCAGGTGGAGGAAAAAAAATGTCGTTGACGAACGCCAACGGTTGAACAATGGACGCGAGGCAAACCTTCGCATCGGGTCACGAGGTCAGGGCGTCGGTTCTACACGCTGCAGGTTGTCCCATAATAACAAATATCCAACGTGTTCTCCATACGTCATGAAGAGACACGCCGATTAGCGACTGTGTAATAAACCTGAGCGTTGAGGCCCGACTCCCCGCAGCGACTCTGCATCTTTTATTTTGTAACCCAACCACACAAAAAGACCCGCGGAGTTTGCTCACCTGGAATTTGTCAAAATGTGAACATAATCAGAGCTTATCGCAGCGTGCCTTTGTTGGTTTTGCATGCGTTTTGCATGAGTAATAAAAAAAAAAAAACATTTCATTACTCTTTGCAGTCGCAACTTTCCTCGTGATGTCTAAATATTGGACGACACGACGTGGAGCCCTGTATTTTCATTATCAAAGAGTGGGTTTTGTCTGAGCTCCCAGGAATATGCAGGTGAATATTCAAAAGGAAAATACTAGATTCACGACGAATGATTAAAAAAAAAAGGGGCAAAAAGCTTTCTATTTTTTTTGTGTGATGAATTACATGCGAGTCTTAAAAAGAAAAAAGAAAAAACGGGTTCTCCGCCTTCCAAGATTCAGCTGAGTTTCATGTAGAGCGGATGGGAAGTTCTGCGGCGGAATAATTATCCTCCTTTTGATGTTCGTCCATTTGATCTCCAACACTGAATCCATTCAATAATCAAGCAGACCTTTGAGTTAAAAAAGAACAAAACATATTCTCATTATTCCTAACGCTTATTGTACTAACGGCAGAACGTACCCGTTAGCTGAAATGACGACAGCGTTTCTATGAATTAATTTCTCTTTCTGAAGGGAAGCTGGACATGTGAATGCACATACAGATTATTCGAATATTAAAATGGATTAGTTTTTAATTATGTCCGTGCTGTGTGAGGATGTTCCAGGTCAAAATCATCCACTGTGTCAACATCAGTGAGCTGTACTTAATGCTGTGTTTACATTTCTTTATTTTATTTTTTTTGTGTGAGCGATGTTGAGCAATGTTTCTACCGGTGCGGCCGAGTCCACGTCCGGCAACCCGAGACCAGACCCTGGCTCTAAAAGGACCATCTTTAGATTCAACAAATACAGTCCTGCACATGTGATTTATAATACTCCAGATCTGCCAATGCGTTGTACCAATTTACTCAACGCCAAGACATTAATTGAAACATTAAATCCAAAAATGCAGCAATTTACACACAAACGGCTGAGTTTATCAGCAGAGACCGTCAAATGTATAATTAGCCTAAATTCAGATGGCCGTCTCGCACTAATCCTTCTTCTGCCAGCACGGACGTTGGCGCCCGCAGCGTTTGGCGCCACTCAGACGTTTTTTGATTCTCGTCTTCACTTTAAGGGGAAAAAGACAATGTTTTTAGATGGCCGTCCTATTCAAAACGTCCCTAGAGATTAAAAACAATTGGATTATCACAATATACCCGCATGTACTACCTCTACAAAAAGATTTATTTGTCTTTTTCTTTATCGCATAGTGTCTTTTCTAACTTTTATGTGCTCTTTTTTTTCCCCCCCCCGAGGCAGTTTAAATTATTGCTGACAATGCACAAAAAACATCGGAAACACTGTTCCGTTCCTTTTCAATGGAAGTAAACAGAACTGAGCAAGTTATGCGGAGCAGACGCTGTTCCCACTGGAAGTGGGAAAAAAAGAGGAAATTGATTACTTCTTCTTTTTTTTTTTAAACTATGCATTGTGAAAGTTTTGGAAGACGTGGCTGGAACACTTTAAAACAATGTTATCCCGTCTGAAAAAGGATGGACTTTGCGGTCTTGTTTAAACAGCCTTAACATTTCAAATCTGCACTTTGCACAATGTCCCTGTATTTATCTGATATTTTTTTTTTGCAGGTTTGCCCTTCAGAGAAGACTCTATTTTTTATTATTATTTGGCATTCAGTCCTGAACTGCGAATAATACTGCAACCCTTCCTGTGCTTTGAGGCACACTTCTTAAAATGTACAAATGTACTAAGCTATGATGTATTGTTTAGTAGCGATCGTACACAGTTTCTACGTTAGGGGCTAATGTTGTGATCACGAGTGCAATAATACTACTTTTATTTTCTTCTAATTACTAATATGAGTACCTAGAAATGCAATTTCAGTTTCAATGTTGCTGCTACAAACAGCGTAGTTTGCAGAAGGGGTGTCTAATAGTTTACTGTTTAACAGTGCTACTAGTAAAAAATAAATAAAATAAACTACATTTGTATTCATTTTATTTTTTAACCAGGAAAAAAAAGCCTCATTGAGATTCAAAATCTCCTTTACAAGAGTGTCCTGGCCAAGAAAGCAGTAGCACATTAAACAAAGTGACAGACAATAAAAAAAGAAGCATAAAACGAAAACTAAGACTCAAGTCATCACATCCCAGTTCACACAGGTGCACATACCTCAGTCAGAAAAATGATGAATACACGAGCGCAGTATCGGACCAGCTACCCGACGTACAGGTGTCCGCGTCGGTGTCATCATTATAAACGTCAGTGAAGAGAATGAGAGACACCGGGCTGCCTTCACCTCGCCTAACGAACGGGAGACGATGAAGAAGGTCACAGCGGGGCGATGCCGAAGTAGCAACGTGCAGAGGAAGATTATTCGGTATCAGACCACCGACACGTGGGTTTAAAGGACGGTTGGCCGAGGCGGAGCGGAGATAGGAGAAAGCGACTCCCCACCCACCCCCACCCCGGGGTGTCACTCAGGACCACATCCGTGTAGGGAAAAAATGATGACGGGGGCCAGAATGATGAAGCCTTTTCATTGCCACCAATCCTTATCGGTGCATCCAGGAGAACTGTGGCATCACACTGTGTGCACCGTGTGTGTGTGTGTGTAAAGTGTGCACCGTGTGTGTGTGTGTAAAGTGTGCACCGTGTGTGTGTGTGTGTAAAGTGTGCACCGTGTGTGTGTGTAAAGTGTGCACCGTGTGTGTGTGTATAGTGTCTAGATCTGTGCATGCAGACAAATAATGTCAGAACTGCAAGGCATTAGTTTCTGTTCAATTAGTGGCATCTCTCTCTTTTTTTTTTACAATATGTCAACGTGATAAGCAGACTTCATTCAAGATTACATTTCCATGTGGAGGTGGAATGAAACGGGGGGGGGGGAGGAGGGGGACACGTCTCTATTCGAGTGCATATGCTGTGCCGGAAGCATCATCCTGGCGGGGAAAAAAAAAAAAAAAAACGGGTCAGTTAAAATTTGCATTTAGATTACTGGTGGTAATGGAAAGAAAAACCACGGTGATGAATCTCGCTCTGAAAAAGAGACTAATGTTGCAATTTTTGAAGTTAAACACGGCGAATCCGTATGAAAAGATACGTCGCGGAATCGTCACATAAAAAATCAACAGCGGCGGAGAAGCCATTAGCACGTAGCGCCACGTATGAATATGCACAGTGACGACTGTATATACACCATTTGACAGTGTACACAATGGGCTTGTCAAGCTATGCAACAGCGTGGTTACGCAAAACAGGTTATTTGACTCCTCCCCTTTCCCTCACTGACCAATTTATATTGCTTTACATATACTTTATTACGCCTTGGAAATGCTCCCGATCCCGGTCATAATTCTGCTGTTGGAAATATCCATTTTCACTACGAAAAATATCAACAACCGGACATTTTAACGGCTTTTAAATAAAAAATGTTATAAACTCGTCTTTTCGTTGCCAAGCCGCATATTTTCAGCCGATTTTTGGCAGCAAAAACGGGGTCTATTATGTCGTCAGTCAAGTAGGAAATCAATTATGAAGTTGGCTCCATCTAGGGTAAAGTTTTTAACACTCATTCTTTAAAAACAAAGTAATACCAATGCTCAGGATGGAACGGTCGGGTAATTGCCGTGATTATTTCGGCGACCTTACCCTCGAGATATCGTTTCCACTCAAGAAGCAAGAACACCGGATTTAAACCGCATAACGAAGAGACGTTGGAAGTGATAAATCTACCGTGTTTCTGTCAAGCATTTGTTCATATTCACGAGCACCACATTTGTTTGTCAATAGTGCGTACCACAAAAAGGGTCTTAATTTGCTTTCTGTCATCCAATCGCAAAAGTGACTGTTCCACGACATCAGAGCCACTTAATTAAAGCTCCTACACGTACGAGCCGCCTCAAATAATCAAAACATGAGGCCTCCGTTGTCTGGGAATTCCCCCTTCCCACTGTCGTCATTACCTCGGTGCGTAACATGTAACCGAGTGGAGAGAGAGCGTCGTACTGTCGTACTGCTGTCTGTGGGCGGAGTTACATTTCCGTTGACGTGACAACAGGAGCCTCAATGAATGTGTGGAGGAGAAAGAAAAATAAATCTTTTGATTTACGTAAGTGTTGAATACGAGGCGGAGTATCAAAGAAGCCACGGACAATAGCTTTTTACTTTCAAGTGCATCATAGCATCATAACCAGAGCACTGATTGAGAAACTGAATAAGAGGGGGGGGGGGGGGGGGGCACCTTCAAGAGCTAACATGGCAGGTTTTTCTTTTCTGCTACTATTAAACAGGTATTCAGTATTGTTTAGGCCACTGCCCATTCTCTCTCTCTCTCTCACTCTGTCTCTCACCCTCTCTCTCCGTCTCTCTCTCTCTGTCTCTCACCCTCTCTTTCCGTCTCTCTCTCTCTCTCTGTCTCTCACCCTCTCTTTCCGTCTCTCTCTCTCTCATATCTAATTTACTGCCATCTGCTCTGCCTGGCTGTTAATCTGAACTCGGGCTGACTTGCTCGCCCGAGCTTTATCTGTTAACATTTAGCGAAGTCTAATTAAGCGAAGACAGTGGGGGTGGGGGTGGGGGGGGAGGGGGGTACGCGTTGGCTGAGCAAAGCTGCGGCCGGATAACGGCAGTCATAACAGTTTGGGATTGTGCGTCAGTCACAGCAAGCAAACGCACTTATTAGTTCACGGTAATTAGAAGACGACGACGACGACGGCGGCCGCAATAGATCCAAAAGCTGCGATTAAAGAGGCCGACTCGCAGTGCATCGAATGACGGATGGAGGTCACACAGAAATGTTTTTTTTTTTTTACATGACAAATACTAGACTGGATGCAGAAATGGTGTTGTTTCTGGATAATCTGATGAAGACAACAGTGATTAACTGCGCTGGAGCAGCGCCACGACACTCAGCGCGAGGCTCTATTGTGAGACGGCGACACGCTGGATGCATTACTCGCAAATCTCAAACCGACATGAATGGACGGGTTATGTTTCTCGATGTTTTTGTCTGTGACACGTTTGTGTTTTAATTAAACAGCAGCTCTGGTCTTACGCATGCTGTTTGTGTGGCATCTTAGGAAACGCTGCTTTTCAAAATAAAACTTCCGCCTTCGCAGTTACACGCTAAAAGGTTTAAAGTAAAGCAGATTGTGAAATAGTGCCTTGAGTTTAGGCAACAAACCTATGGAAATATTGTTGTTTTGGATAAAATAATCACCAAAAAGTGCCGTTAATGAAGCACGAAAGTTACGTGGGCAAAAAACCAACAACAAAATTGTTATATTGGACGAGACCGGCCTACCTGGTATCAGTTGAACCCAGTTCACATTGCATTATCAAAAGCATGCACTTAATTTGAGAGGAAAATTATTTTCTTTGTTTTGGTTATAATGCAGTTGTGATTAAGGATCAGGAAGGGTTTGTAAAACTCTTCAAGAGAAGAAAGACATTATTTGCTAAATGAGCCCAGTAATGTTCGCTCAAAGGCTAACACATTAGCACAAAGCACACCCACTGAGCGGAAGCAAGCCCATTCCAAATGAAATCACAAAAGGTATTTTCTCGCAGGCGGTTTTCTTTGGTGTTTTGGAATAGAACAACGTTACTTATTTAATGTTATATTACTCACAAAAGCGAAGGCAGCGAGCTCCCAGCTGGAGACGTATGCGAGCCGCCTCCGCGTTCCCTATTAGCGCGCAATGGCAAGCAGAGAAAGAAGCCCTTTTTTTTAAAGGTGTAGTTCATGGAGGTGGCTACCAAGTGGGCAGTTGCTTTGAAGAGACAATGTGTGTTGATTACAAATGTGGTTTTTTTCTAACCCTAAGCTCTTTCTTTCCTCGTCCACCTTGGAGAGAACAGGCGCTTCGCCCAATGCCATCCGTCTTGCTCCAATCTTCTCGTCCTCGCGTCAACTCCTCCGTCAATAGTCGGCGTCGCCGTCAGTGACCCTTAATGACACACTTTGTAACAAAGCAACGGGGGGGTTCAAAATGCAGCTGAGCGCTGTCACATTCTCATCTTTTATTGTATTGCACACTCATTAAGTTCAGATCAGAGAACAGCGGCAGCCTCGGAGTCAAACAACAGGAAGCGGGCATCGAGGCCGTTCCACCTCCAATGCTTCCTTTTTCTTTTATTCGCCCGTGTGGGCAATACATCCCAGATTATCCACAGCATCTAACACAGAATAATCCATCATTCAGATCCATGGGTGCCCATCTGAAGTTGCTGTTCCCTGTTTTAATCACAACCTTTCGTCGGAGACACATCTGTTGCGTCACCGTCTTTGCCGGCCGGGGATCCGGATGTCCTCGCGCCCGGGAAGAACCGAGTCAGTGCGCCGCTTCTTTCTCGCCTCAGGCCAGTTTTGTCTCGACAGCTAAGCCTTCTATATCTTCAGGGGGAGGATGGGGGGGGGGGGGCAACCTTCGTTCAGTAGGACACACGCGGCTAATTCATTTTTCATCTTCGCTGGAATACATTCAAGCGCACGTGCTCGATGATATGCAGGCGTTCCAACCAAATTGGACCGATGAAGCCATTTCTTGTCATTCTACAATCTTGACTTTTCCTGAATCAGAGTTTAAAGGAAATATTATATGAAGAGGTAACACAACATCCCAGAAAAGAAAGGTTTTTTGGTTTCTAAAAAAACATTTTAAAGAAAAAGACAACGCGGCCTCTGAAAAGTCGCTTACTGAGTAGCCGATTGATTTCTGACGGAAACCGACTTCTCAGGTCACAAGTTGGATTTGTCCATCGGCTGCGTGGGCACGGTGTGTGTCCAACCCGGCTCTTTACACAGTCGCTTCGAGCCATGAGCGCCGCTAAATGACCACATCTGCAGCATCTGGTCGAAAGCAAGTTGGACGTTGAATAGCTTATGTACAAAAAAAATAAAAACAAAAACACGAGGCTAAAGAGTACCAAGTGAGACGACTGAGAGATGAGCCGCCACAAAAAGAAATAGTGTTGAAGTGGCAGAAGTCACAGGGTCAGAAACTAGTCGTGGCCCTACATGCTCGAGGACCGTCTGCCCGGATGACAGCCGCTGTGCACCGATGGCGCTCCACAAGCCGCCTTGGGGGGCAACAGGGCTGCTTCGTTTCATTTCTCTGGGGCTGCCTGTCTTTCATTGTCTCTCGACTCCGGATAGTTGTATCTGTCAAAACTTCAGATGACGAAGACATGATGAAAGATAGCTGAGCACTGGATCGTCATGATAAAAGAGAAAGAAAAGTGGACTCGCATTTATACAGCGCTCGTCTTCCCGAGCACTCAACCGACATGTCAACATTTACCCATTCGCACGCCGATGGGAGGAGCCGAGGATCAAACTGCCGATCTTCTGAATAGTGGACCAGCCGCTCTACCTTTGAGCCACCGCAGCCCCGAAGACCTGTTGTGGGGTTTGAAGCTAGAAAATGATCAGGCCTTAATAAACTAGTAGTTTATTTGAAAAAAAACATTTTCTTTAAACTCATAAAATGAAACAAATGTTTATTTTTTATAGTAATAACCCGTAGATTTTCTGGTGATGCAGAATATGCACTCAATTGGTTTGGCTCTAGGTTTACCTACCTTTGCATCCTGCAGAAAAGGTGTCAAAGTGAGAATACAGCGGGGATACTCGGAGTGGCAGAAGAGACAAGTTGACACCTTTTGTGCTTCTTCTGTGACAAACCTAACCTTGTCCTTTCTGCTTTCATTGCCAGTCTCTGCTCTCTGACAGTCGAACATCACAATATTTCCATTGTGAACACAATTCCAATTGAACTCAAGAATGTCTCCCGGTCCCCCGTCTGTCCTTCGAGTTTTCTTCTCGACAGCCTTTCATCCGATCCACTTCACACTTTGTGTTCAATGATCTTCTGAGCTTTTTGCACCCAAAATGTGCACGTATGCTTAAAGCACAGCGGGGGCATGCCACTAATGTCAAGGCA
This sequence comes from Cyclopterus lumpus, assembly GCF_009769545.1. Lineage (NCBI taxonomy): Eukaryota > Metazoa > Chordata > Actinopteri > Perciformes > Cyclopteridae > Cyclopterus > Cyclopterus lumpus. The sequence goes on along the minus strand of NC_046985.1, from coordinate 2,944,182 downwards.
GGTGTGTATTTGCGCCGTGCGGGAGCGCGTCGTCGTTCTTAAGACGAGCGCTTCTTTAGAAAAGCTTGAAGTGGAAATACAAAAAGGCCCAAGCAATCAACCGGATCCAAACGAGGTCTTTTTGAAAGGGCACTTCAGCGCCAGCAGTTCCTGAAAGCGGGGATGTCGCGACATTTAGGCTAAACCAGACCTAAGTCCTTCCGAGTCGAACATTGGATTCTGATTAGACGCTTCACTTAAATGTTGGTTGGGTCTGTACGCTACTCATCTATACTACTATACTATCTGGAACAGCTTGTGTGTCACACTGAGCTTCGCGCGAGATGGTGCGATGGGTCGCCGCGCTCACTGTTTCGGATCGTATCACGGCTTCGAGTGATCAATCGGATCGGAAGAACAGAAAAGGAGCGAATAACCTTTTTCAACTTTTGTTTTTTTTCAGCAGCTGGTGTACAAGGCTTTTTTAAAAAATGTACACCAACGACGTGCATTTTAGTGAACCGGGTTGTCAACAGTCGACCCCTGTTAGACGTTGCACCGGTACCAGGAGGGGAGGGAGGACCTCTTGCCCCTAAGAAGTGCCAAAGTCTTAAATCTCCAGCGCCCGCTTTGAGAGCAAGTGGTGGCCAGTGGTTAGCGTGGAGTTAGCAACCCCCTGCTGTAAAGAAGTGCTCCGGGAAAAGGCAACAAAAGAAACCTCAACTCTTTGAAAAGCCCACGTTATCCCCAAAAGAGTTTAAGTCGGAGCCAAGCCGCCAAGTCGCTTGCGGACACAAACACGTCCACGTTTCGTGGGTCACGTTTCAATATCTTGAAACTGATGTTTTCTCTTTTGCTTTACCGCCAATTTTAATTGAAATGTTTTTGTTTGTTTTAATCTATTTCTTTACCGCTCTTCACAATATAATAAATGGGGATTATATGTTTGTATTATATTAACTTAATTTTCTTTCTTTCTTTTTTTTAATCACAAAAACAAGATATTTTCAGGCGAACACACCTGTAGTACAACATTTTTCCAATATTAAATGTGTAAAACTGCAGCTTCCCCCCCCCCGGACGCGACCGAAACCTTCTGCAAAGTCTCGTTCCGGTCCCGGTGCTGCCGACGCAGCGATTTATAAAAAGGCACATTCATCACAGAAATCGCCTCGGCAAGGGGACTAGTTGCCATTTGTCACTTTTACTAGAATGTGTTTGGACTTACTGTCTTGGTCTTCTAATGAACTCAACGAAAGATAGATGTCCTCTTCAACAGGACAAGTCTATGGGTTAAAGAAAAACACGTAATAATGGCATTTAATAGTGGAATAATTTCTTTTTAAAATGTTTTTATTGATGTTTTTATTTCATTTCATTTTAGTGTTTTTTTTTTGCTGGTGCACAAAACGCCTGCAGTTTGTAAATTAAGATGCACAAGGAGTGGACAAAAAAAAAGAGAGAAACTCTTTACCTTTAAAAAGGTTAGACCCAAATAATTAAGAAACACCTTCTTTTTTTTAACTTTCGGGTGGGAACATTTTTATTGGAATTGCGTCATCATCATGTGGATTTCCAGGACTTTAAACCAAATTTCCATGACCAAACATTTTGTGAAATCTCGGTGTGTACACGAGTTTACCTTAAATGACACAAATGAACGAGAGAAAATAGTTTGATTAAAAGAATAAATATGTATACAAATGATTATTCTTTTAATCAAACTGTGTTTGAAAATGTCCACGACTTTTCCAGGTTTTCCATGACCGTACGAAACCCTGCGGAATAAAACCTGAAATAATACCACCGCTATGAGCGCCCGCATCATGTCATATCCACCACCGAGTTTAACAAGTGATGTGAGTGGAAGGCATCGCTCGGCTCGGCCCAAACATAATGTGCGTGGGATGCAAGAAAAAGTAGGGAAGACAGCTCATCACATCATATTAATGTTTCCATTGTTCAGGGAACAAAGCCCTGTTTTTTTTTCGCAAAGCCAACAGAAGGGTTGAGGCCAAACTGCGTCGTTCATGTATAGGAGTGACCAACGGATCCATTTCATTCGCTATTACTCTGGTTGCGGTGTAACCTACGCATGAGGGAGGAGTTCTTTGATCATTTAGCTTGTCTGGCCAGCTGTGTTGGTACTCCCATTTTCATTACATTGCTTCCACCTACACTTCTCTCCTCCCACTCATCCCCCGGCGGGTCTCCGAATGATATTACGGTCTTCTTCGGCCTGAGCCGTGCAAAAACAATGTCTTCACAGGGATCCCCCCCCCCCCCCCCCCCCCCCCCATTGACTATAGAGACCTTTGTCTCATCAGCCTCAGCGTACATATTTTTCTCATCAATCAAAAAACACTTTTTTTGATCATTGTGTTGACCTCCTCACATCTGTGTGATAGGAGCCTTCACTGTTATTGCCAATAAGTATGAAAACAATATGATCTGCAATAACATGCTGCAGCTCTTTTGGTGCATGTGACACAATACACCTAATCAATAGTCTTTTGCCGGTCGTTCTAGTGTTTACAACATCCTGAATGCAACGAACATCATATGACGAGACACTTTTTTTTTTTTTAGCATTTCTTCCCAATCTTTTCATTTCAGAAGAGAAACCCCACATTTGTTAAAATGTATAAAACAATGAAATATTTTTCCAATTTCATAAAAACTGAAAATACTATAAATGTTCTGCCGATATTGATTCAACGCTTATAATCACCTTTCAAGCTAAAGCATTGTCCCACAGTTTAGTATTCTCAGTTTCTGTTACCTCTAATGTGATCACTCTGTTTTATTGCGGTACTAATGGATGAACACTTTGTTGTCGAGACAAAGCAAACACAACAACAACAACAACAAACGGTAGACAACGGCATATAATTTAGTTTAAGTGTGATCTAAAGCTGCCGACAGGCATATTATCTCATCTCTGCCCACGTATCTATCAGGAAATAAAAGAGCAAGAACCCGATCTAGGTGACTCATCCCCCCCCCCCCCCCCATTCCAGAAGTCAATGCCCACTTATTTGTTTGTCGTGTTTTACGTGGGAGCCTTCCTGTGGGTGATAAGATCGGCCGGCTATATGCTCTTTGGTTATTGAAGGTGACGTGTGAGAGCGCTGTCAGCCCAGTGCGCCCGCCTTGTCTTGAAGTAGACGCGCGGGTCAAGGCTCGCAACCCCCCCACAACCCCTCCTCAGACACATGCTAATGAACTTCCCTCATAAAATATGCACAGAGTCCTCCCTGGGGATGGGGGGGGGGGGCTGTGCGGAGGCGTGATTTTGCAGGAATTACGGGAAGAGTCATTTTCCATTATGTCGATGCTAAATGAGTAGTGACCCGAGGGGAGACGGCGCGTCTGACCCGCGTCGAGACAGTTCCTGCCAATTTTGCACGGGGGTGCGGGGAACTTTGCAGATCAGTTTTGACTTTTAAGACGGAGAGAGGAAATTAATGGATGGATGGAGGTGCGCGGCTAACCTCGTTGGGAGTAATCTCCCTCTGAAGACGATGTTCCCAGTCAGTATAATTAATCACAAGACAATGATGTCAATGAGGGCCCCGGTTATGAAATTAGAGGCACGCTCGTCTTCCATTACTGTGCAGCTTATAAGTGCGTTAGGCGAGAGGAGACCGAACAATAAACCAGGTGTGGGAACCATTAACCCGTCTTCATTCCAACCATATTGCGGTTCCCCTTCCTCTTGTTTTCCGTAGTCCTGTGACGAGACCAGAGCCGACCGCCCGGGTGCCGACGTTGCCGTCTGGCTTGAAAACGAGGCGTGAGTTGTTGTTTGCTCCACAGTGAACGAGGCTTCGCAAATTAGGTTATTTCTGGAATATGTCTTTGCGCAGTAGTCTGTGTAATGAAGGATTGTTAATTAAGAGATCACACTTAAGGCCTTTTTAATGATAAAAAATGTGCCGCCTGTCCCGGCATAACTCAGCTGACGTCGGTTAGGCAAACTACTTACTAACACCATTTGTATGTGCAGCAGTTTATTAGATTTTATCTAGACTCGAGGCTTTCAAAGGTCACAATGTGGAGAGGGACTTAGTCGACATAGATCAACTTTTCCATCTTATTTCTGGATATGCTGTAGCTTCGCTCACACACACAAGTTACGTAGCACCCGCATTTCCTATTTGTTTGTAGTCACGCAACAATGGATGCCACAAAGGGAGTTTTTAAGACTTGTATTGTTCTAAAATGGAAATCTACAGCACAAACAAAACTTTTCTGAATATATTCTGGTTATTTATTTTTTTTATTCCTGGCTCAATCGTGCTTCACTCGCGCGTCCCGAATCGGACTCGACGGCTTGACGTGCCGACATCCATCTCTGTAGCTCATTGCTACTTGGGAGACTTGAGCAAAGCCCGCTGGAAGAAAAACACAAATTAAATACGCTTTGTCTGTGAGCCGGATTATGCGTTAGTGATCTTCTGTTTGAGTTGCCTCTTTCATGGAACGACATACCGAGACAATCTCCCGTGACCGCCGATTGTCAAATGTGTTGTCGGAATTAGAGAGAGAGAGAGAAAAAAGCGAAAGCACCTTAAAGAAATCCTGCCCCCCCCCCCCCCCCCCCCCCCCGCGTCGAACTGCCGATCCGTCACGCTATATATCTTCCGGATGCTGACAACCGCACATTTGTGTCAAGTTTCTTTCTCTGTTGGCTATGATTAAAAGCATTAGGGCAGCGTCGGCGAAGCCAAAACATAAAAAAGCTCCTCAGCACCCTGTCATCAAAGTGTCATTAAATAATATATGGCTTTCGACCTCTCTGGGGCAATCAAGGAACGGCGGGGGGGTAACATTGACAGGGCCGCGGCGCAGTGAGCAGTGGCCCGTAATTGAAGGCCAAAATAAAAGTCACAGTTTCCACCGCGGAGACAAGTAATCTGGCTAATTACAGCATAACTCAAGAGTCTGGAGCGATGGTGTTTATGATTGAGATTTCCAGTACGGCGGAAACCACTTATACAAGTCAAATGAATCACTATAACCAGAACATTATTATAACTTTCTTTGTTGTTGGCCATATTTATCATGCAGATAACCATCTAATTGACATTCGTATGTCATTACATGAATACGAATTACTGCTCTGCTATTGATTGGCTCGTGCCGTGTCCCTCACCCAGGGCTCAGTCGGGGTGAGGCTTTCCTGTTTCTCTACATGCTGGCTCTGTCACTGTAGTGTGTGGGTGGTGCATGCTGATGAATGGCGAGGCTTTTTTTTTTTCTCGCTCGCCCAGTTGGTGTCACGGAGGCGGCGACCACGTAGCCAAAGCATCACACAACTGCAGGTGCCTCCATACTGTGGGCAATGGGCAGAAAGCTAACCTTTTTAACTACCATGTTTGCTTTGTTTTCCCTTCAGGTGATGAGCTCCATGTATCTCTGAGTGGGATCCTGAGAAAACTTGCTTTTTTTTCGGGCTCCCCGGACCCCTCACCCGTTCTCCATCCCCCCCGCCCACACAAGTCGTTTCAGCGTGGCTCAGCTCTCATCCCTGGACTTCAACTCGGGGGACCTGAACCTCACAGACCGCCAATGCTAACAAGGAACTGCCTGCTGCTGTTCCTTTGGATTCTCGTCGACGAAGGCTCGGTCTCCTCCCTGCGTCCGCCGTCGCCGGCACTGGGACGCAGCAGGGTGGCGCGGGAGCACGCCAGAGGCTTGGTGGGCCCGATGAGGAATGGGGCGGCCGGATTTCAACGAGTCAAGAGGGGCTGGGTGTGGAACCAGTTCTTTGTGCTCGAGGAGTACATGGGGTCGGACCCGCAGTACGTGGGCAAGGTAAAAAAAAAAGCCTTTTTATTTTTCCAGCTTTTTTTTATGGCGCAGGAGAAGTCGTAAATCACGTTGGAAAAGGAGCTCGGGAGAAATTGAATTGGTGGTAAATGGAGGGAGCGATGGAATGTGAGGGGCGATAAAATAGAAGAAAAGGGAAGAGAAAGGCACTCTAATATATGGCGTTTGAACCACTTTGGCTTCAGATGGGGGCGATATCAACTACACGAAAAAGAAAAAATCGCGATATGTTTATTCATAATTCGCCCGCATATACATACACTGTGTCACAATAATTTGTGCCAGGCCGTCCTTTGGAAACACAACAACGCGCTAATGCATTTCCACTGCACCGACTCTGATGGTTTTTCATTCGGCCCCACGGAAACTAAGCCTCACCTTTTTTTTTTTTCTTCTTTTTTTTTTAATCTAATAATGCTCTCGTTTTAAAGATGTCCCCATTTGTCAGTGTTTTAGCACATAAATGGTTCTCGGGCTCCGGAGGAAAATCCATACATGCTAATGGGAGCCCGTACGTGCATCTCTATGTTGGACTAAACATGACATTGAAGTGGTGAGAGAATCGACGGCGTGGTGGAAATAAATTGAAATTACGGCCCTTGTAAAGCTGTCAGAACATCACAGTTATGAGCCTGGGGATATGCTGACAGCCATAAAAAAAGACAGCGGAGAGGGCCCGATAGCCCGAACTGAGATATACGTCCCCTCCAGACACACATTTTTCTGTCCCCCCCTCACACTCTCAAACCTCTGCTGTGGCTTAACACATTCATAAGTAAACTCTGTTGGGGTTTAAGGCTAAAGTTGTAATTTGGCACTCCTGGCTTACGTAGGATAATAGTAAGACTGACTTATCTGCCCCAGTGCCGCTGCAATCAGCCCTGACAAGCCATGCTGTTTGTGGAAGTCTCTGAGGCTGGGAGCAAGGGGGGGGGGGGGGGAGGCTGCTGTCTGCTGCCCTCCTAAATCACTTAATCCGGGGCTGCTGCACTGCTTCAAAAATAATTGACTGATTCTTTGCCATACGAAAAGCATTTGTAGATGAGATCCTCGGACCTTTGTCGGGACGATCTTAAGGGAAGGGCTTTTGCTCTGGAAATGGATTGTGGCTTTTAACGGGATACAAGTTTAAAGTCTGGGACAGCGGGGTATGTAAGCGATATGTCTTCCATGGAGTTATCAAAGAGCTGTCACAGAGGCTGGCGAAGGGGTGGACGTTTGGTTTTCAAAGCACATAAATGAACCCTAATGGACCGCGGAGACTTCGTGCAATGACTGCGTGTCCGGCAATACATCAACGCCTTGTTGTGATAATGTGTTCGCTCTCGAGTGTAAACATCCGGTGACCTGCAGAGAGAGCTGGCGCTGCAAGCGACTGCTGACCAGCCGAATTTAGAAGACACTCAACATTATTACTTCGATTGTTTATTTGGTACATTCAGTTCTTTCGGTGACGGGAACTTAGGAACCTTTCTTTGTTTGTTTGTTTGTTTCTTCTTTTCAAACCATGTCCGTGACTTCCTGAGAAGTTATGGTTGGTTTGCTTGTTTGCTTGAAATGAAAGTTGTTGTGCTAATTAAATGATAAATACTGTTGTGGAGCAACACTTATTAATCAGACACTTATGATATTGTAATTCATGTCCGTGCTCATGGCTAACATTAACGGAGGTTGCATTGACTTGAATTATGATGCGTTCATGGCTCTACTGAATATGCGTATTAAACAAAGGTAAGTTATATATCGCGATGCTGATTTGTTCAAATGTAATCATATAAAATGTCAAATGAGTACAGTTGTGTGAAGGAGATGTTTTCACAGCAATGCAAAAAAAGATAGAGGAATAATTATGACTCCTAAAATAACTAATCCCAAAATGATTAAAGCAAATACAAGAAGCATGCAAATGCAATCATTTAGATCTTATTTGAATTGTGTATTTCATGCAAATGTCGCCTATAGATGTCGATAACAAAGTAAAAAGTTAGTCAATTGACCAATCCCTAAGCCCCGCCCCTTGCTGCTACTCAGCCCACACTGTCACTCACTCAATACACATTATACAAAGTCTAATTTATGGGGAAAACATAAAGCGAGACCAGAGAGAAGCGTCTACAATAAATCGTTTGAATGATATAATGATGTCAAATTTAGCAAACAGGTGCATCATATACAGAGAGAAGCTAAAGCCTCCAGCTGATCGCCTCGAGACGCTGTTCCTGTACATTTATGTTATTATCACCAAAAAGCAAAAGCAGCATACATTCAAGACGTACGCATCTCTCGTCTTTTATCAGTTGAATCTTGCCATTTGTTTGTGTTTTTCTTGCAAGTCGACCACAGACGAGTGGAGCTTCATAGGCACCGGTGTTACGGATCAAACTGTTTGACTATTAGCTGGCGCCTGGTTGCTCGTAGCGACGGCAGATGTCTTTGGAGACGTCGCGATAGCGTTCGGTTGTCCGTGGTGAACATGCCTGATTGTTTTTCTTTCCGTTTATAACTTCGATACGTGCCCATACGAGTCTGAGGGTTCACTGAACTTGTCAACAGCAGCAAGAAAAGATTGGAGGCCCGCGTTGTGCATCGTCGTCACGGTAACGTAACGGTAATGATCTAATGCTACTCCATCTCTGGGAGGTTTTCCAAAGTAAAAGTCTCCAGAAGGGTGCGATTCGACTATTTTTGTAGAATTGAAAATATCTGAAGTTTACTGACTGTAAACGTTAATTGCAGCTCTTCAAATAACAAACTATCTTGATACGGATTATTGAGATTTTCACATTGAACGGGATATTTCACAGTTAAAACGTTACCTGTGCTCCTTGACATGTTTAAATCACCTCTAGCCTAGTTTTGGCATTTCTGCACATATGTGTGACGTATACAACAACACTGATATATCTGTAGATGATTTATCAGTCCAGCTCTACTAGACTTCAGTGCTGGTTTATCGGTTGCATTATTTTGTACCAGCATTACTATGTTGGCGGTAATTGCTTATAAATGATAAGCACCATAACAAAAAAAAGCTTTGGGTGATATTTAACTGATTATGTAGTCTTTTTTTCAAGTTATTGGATGACGACCATAATCATTTTAGTTAAAACACATTTTAAACCAATATTTACAAAAGATAAACTACTCAAAACACCAAAAAGTCAAATATAGAACTCCCTATGCAAAAGTGAGGCACATTACCCATGTTTGACTCAATATATTATTATCGCATATTATTAAATCACAAACACAATTTCCTCGCCCCACGTGTGCCTCCTTATGTTCCCACAAGGTTGAGGTAAAGATTAGTCCAGAGCGGGGAAGGAGTACTAAAAAACATCCATCTTTTCCAGGCTGTGCTCTTATTTTCAGATTAACGAGTGCAAGCGAAGCAAACATTTATTTTCTTCTGCGACACCAAAAAGAAAAAAAAATATGCCATGACAGCACTTCCACTTGTTTTTCCGGTGGTCTGGCGTGACTACAAAAATAAAAGAGATTGAATTTAGACTCAGGCGTTCGTACCGTTTTAAATGATCGCAACCTGATTTGAGAAATAAAACGGCAAAAAAACAACAACAAGTAGCAGCAACGAATTCATTTGACGGAAGCCATACTAAATATTCATGCCAGAATTTATGTGTTCTCGCTTTTTTTGGTCTGTTAAATTGAGGTGGCGGACATGAACACGAGGAGACCGTCAGAAAGCCTACAGTCAGGATACAGAGCTGCGACTTGCACTGCTTACTTAATTGCCCTCTTTGCTCCCTGAGGTGCGAGTGAGGTCATGACCAGATTCAGCGTGGTGTTTAGCACTATTAGTCCCTCCTGCATCCATTAACAAGGAAGCAACCGCTCCGGGGCCTTGCTCAAGGGCGACTGAGCTGCAGTTGCTAAGGAAGGTGGTTACTCCATTACTCCACTTAGTTACAGTGCCAATAAGATTCCTCCGTGGAAAATGCAACTTGAAACTTTAGAGTGAATCAAAATGTACTTATATTTATGGATGAGATAATATAATCCTTTTATTAGTCTCACAGCAGGTACAAGTTGCACTAATACTGCAACAAAGGGGGCACGAAACCACGATGAACATGTACATAAAGACAAATCAGAGGATGTGCCTTCAACTTCCATCACAGGGCTACTCGTCTGGTTGGAAAGAGAAGTTTGAGTGAGATTGTATAGAAGTCTATGAGAAAATGACCCTACTGATTTATTACTTCAGTAAACTTGAGTTTGTGGTCTCAATCTTTTCTGCTTCAATACAGCATGTTAATTTATTAAATTATGGACCCATTTGAAGTAAAATAGATGGAAAAAGCCTGGTGTTTAAGGCCCGGTTGTGATTGACAGGTCATTGCTTCGGCAATGTCCGGTCTGGTAGTTGTCCGTGTTTTTGACTTTAAAACTTTTACTCTTTCCCAGATCATGGAAGTAATTGCATCATATTTGCCCCCAAAAAATGATTGATTTGAGTTGGGTTGAGTTGTATTTAGTATAACTTCTGGTTGCAAAAAAAAAAAGAAAAAGACGTCAATATCCAAAAACCCTGACGGCGATGGCTAAAAATATCAAGATGGCAAACTCAAGGCATTAAAACTGTTGCACACTCCAATGGCTGGCGTCACGGTGAGCAGGTCTACTTCTTATCCACAGTCTTTCAACGCCATTAACAATAAATAAGCCGCGAGGAAGAAAAATAAAAACACAATCACAAATTTATGACCGTCTTCCTCAACGTTTCTTTCAAAAGATATAAATAAAAGACCCACAGGAAGATGTTTATTATTAGAGAAACACTTTGAGCGCAACCATTTAACATTTAATGCAAGCCCCACACGCTTTGAAAAAAAACTTCTGACAAATCTCCTGTTGACAACAACCACGTTATTGCAGATTAGCAATTAAAGCACAGAAAGCTTAAGGGGGTAAACGTAACAACCCCGTGCGCTCACAATTAGATACTGCGGAGGCCTTTTCCTATGCCGAGCAGTGATTATCTGCAAGAGAAATCTGCCATTAGTGCTGCGGCTGTATATCAACCTTCTCACCCTCCATTAAACTCTCAGTTCAGCAGCTATTCCTTCAGCATTTATTTTGAGCATCGTGGCACTCTCCATTTGAACATAATGGTCATAAATTGCCGTTTGACATATTGTCTCTAGAATTAGAGTAATTTGGCAATTCAGAAATCACTTAACGATCGGCGCTTGTCATTTCTGAGCGTGACTAATATAATGACCCCCTTGCCACCGGCGAGGGTTCAATCAAAAAAAAAAAACAACGCGTCGCTCAGGCGTCGCCATCTTTCAAAATAAAATGTACCTCTCGTTAATCACGCGACGTTGATTGCCAGATCGTTTGTGTTTATTTGCGTCATTCCTACAATAATGTTCTCACTGTAGGCTGAAGACGTGGTTCACTGCCTTGTGAACCCAAAATAAAACAAGACTTGTCTGTGATTTCAGAAATAACCTGATAATAAAAGTCATAACTCATGCGCTCTGCTATATAACTGAGCTAACGGTTAACAGAGGTTGCGTTGAGTTACATTACAACGCGTTCAAGCTCTATTCAGTATTGGGCAAAAGTGAATGAACCATATCACGATATGTTCAAATATAATATAATATTGTCAAATTCAGCACTAAAAATGACTGTTGTTGCTCTAGAAACATTTAGTTGTGTCAAAAATTTCATATCAATAAAGTTATACTAATAAATACATTATTTCTTAAAAATAATACGTCAAAAAGCAAGAAGAACCAATGAAATAACCAACAAGAATAAAGACTACCAAAAAGAAAACAATACCCATCTCAACAAACGATAGCGCAAAGAAATGCTATAAAACTTCAGGAAATCAAACATCATACCCAAAAACAGCACATGCACCGAAGGTTAAAGACAAAGCCAATCAATTTAGAGAGTCTCTAAACCCTCTAAAAAGTCTCCGTACCCTTTAGTGCGATACAGAGCACGTGATGGCGCGCGGTGGCGGTGGCATGCTCCAATGCTCCAATGCTCCCGGTTCAGACACTAGCAGCCAAAAGGTCGCTCATTTAAATACAAGTCAATAAACCACTTTTGCTGGAAAGGGCAGCCCTGTTTCTCCAACAACTTGTTTATTCCTTTGCTTCCTGGCTGACAAGGAAAGACCATCCTTCTCTTTATTGATGGCTCTTCCGCTCACGCCCCAACCCCACACCTGGCTGAGATTTATTACCGATGCGGAGCCCGCGATTTAATCTTCCAATGAGGGCCCAATGAGAAGGACATAAAAGACACTTCAACAAGACTTATGCACCCGGGGACCCAACAAAGACGGATTCCATCATCTGACCGCGTTGAAATTTACCGGCCCTTCGCCGGCGTTGTTAAATACGGTCGAGTAAAAACGCTGTGGAATGTCACGGGCGACTTGCACGTAAACCTGAAACGTGCATGTAAAACCCGAAGAGGCCCCCGTGTAAGAAGCAGCAGACCTGTTTGCGCACCACGGGGGACGGACGACAGCCGGCGTCGTGTGGAAAAACACTTCAGCCGGACCGACTGCAAAGCCGGCGGGTGATTAGCATCCAGTTATCGGCTTCGTGACATGATTGCTTTGCACCGTCCCGCGCAGAGGTTTACCCAATCGCATGCAGAGTGGCCGACGATATAATCTCGTGGATCTATCCATGAAGCGTGTCTGGAGCAGTGACTGATGCTCTGACATATAAAAACAATGCACATAATACACTACTTATACCAGCAGAGCATGAACCTTGGCTCCATCGGTAATACTGTGATTTCATGGTAATTATACACGGGATATTGGTTTGCGGGCCAAGAAACCACAGTAAAATGTGTATTAAATACTCGAATAAAATTTGACGAGATCTCATCCCAAAATTCATCTGGAAATATGCCGCCTTAGTGATGACTAATGTGCAGTAATATGAAAGGATCGCTCTCCTCCAGGTTTTTTGCACGAGGTGCGCCAGTGATTCAGCTGCTCGTTAGAACATATTAAGAGGTTGAGGGCATTTACAATTGTAATGCCGCGTTTATGATGAATGTTGCGGGAATATTCCGAGAGGAACATCTGAAATAAAAAAAAGCTAATGACGCCATTCATCTGTCCTGCCAACGCAATATATTTCAAATATTTCGCCCTCGTGGATAATGGATTTTTCTTCCTGAATTGCCGGGATCGTATATATTTCCAAACGGCGCGGTAATGCCCCCCAATCAGTATCACTTACGACCGCGGTCAACATTTTCCATTTGCTCCTCGACGTTGATGGGCAATATTGCTGCGATTTCGGGTAGAAAATTGCAATTCTGTACGTTGTATCAATAACACTGTATTGTTTAATCAAGTGTGATATGAGAAAAAAAAAGGTGTAATCAAGCCTTAACCGCGGCCTCCAAAATCAATAACAGTCATGTACATACGTTAATGTAATATGTAAAAGAAAAAAATCATTCTCACTCCGCGATATTTGCTATATTTTTGGATGTGAAGCTGCTTCTTCATCGAATCCCGTTAGTCCCTCAGATTGTGGAGGTAGAAGGTAGTTACATCAACAGCCATGCACGGGATTTAAATGGCGCTATCACAGTTTCAGAGGTAAAAAACAGCTTCAAACCACGACTATAGATATATGTCAATCAATCAATCAAATGTGGTCCTCTCACACACACACACACACACGTCCCTACATGTTTTGTTATGTTGCATGAAAACCTTCCGTGTGTGTTTGTATTTGTGTATTTTCCCCTCCGACCCCCCCATTACCTGACAGAGGCACGTCACTCAACCCGGATAGCAACCTCCTGAGCTGTCAGCTGCAAAAGGAACGGGCCCTGAGCCAATATCGATCAGCCCCCTAATAAGCTCCGCGGCGTCCCGGCGCGCTGTTTTCTTTCTATCAGCGGCTCACCGGTGCACCGACCGCCCGCCAAAAGACTCGCCAATGCGGGCAGCCGTGATGCGGTATGACAGGGTGCTGGCAAGGCGACGCACCGACTCGGAACCGCTGCTGACACTCTGTCATCGCGGGGTTCGGTACAGGTTGAACGCCGGGCCGGTCTGAAGGGTAGTTTCAGACCCGGTAATGAAGAGCGGCGTGTAAATAAATCCATGACAGCGGTCGGGCGTAAGGAAGGCCCCGACGGATTCCAGAATGATTTACACTGATTAGCAGCACGACACATGAATTCTGATGGGGGGGGGGGGATGGAGAGTGTTTTTGGCGTAAAGCATTATGTGCATCAAAATCAATTTATGCACACAGTTGTATGAATATACGATGAACGGTTTACATATTTATGCGGCACGCCGGGAAATATCAGTCAAGACGTGTGCTCATGTTAGACGAATAGGAGACGGAATATGATACACTGACTAAATGTTTTTTTTCTTCACATTTCCAGTAGGTAGCGCAATGGTGAAACCCCCTGAAAAATATACAATTATCGCTTTTGGTTTTCTCATTAAATGACATAAAAGACGTATGTTCGAACCCTTTTTCTTGGTGTGTGCGAGTCGCGGCCTCCGTAAGCATTTACACTTTTTATTTATTTACAGAGGTTGGTTACGTTCTCCTCGCGAAATCACTCTAATTAATCAATATGCGGCTTTACTGCATAACAAATGAGGGACCGTCCGTCCGTGTGCCACAACTCCAGAGAGGAGCCGGGAGGCTCCGCCCCATTTCAGAGAGCCAATACTCCCCCCCAGTATTGTAAAATCGCTGACCTAAGTGTGCGACTACTTCACAGCCGGTAGAGATGAGCCATCATTCTTCCCCGTTGTTGCGCAGCTTGGGTCAATAGAAGTATTTTCCCTAATAGCAGATGAGTAATGGGCCTGCCGATATTTGTTTTGACAACACTGCCGATGCTCCAGAGAGGGCAAGATGGCCGACTGGCGAGTGCGAACACAGTGGAAACCGTAGGTCACGGCTTTGAGCCTGCAATGTCTAATGCATGTCCATGAGACGGCTATAAATCCTGGCATAATCGAGCCAAAGCAACAACAATAACAACAACAACAGCAGCAGCAGCAGCTACGTGATCACTGAAACATACAAATAACTTGTGAACACAAGAAACACAACAACAAAAAAGCAGCACAAATACAAACGCCACGAATGCAAACACAATCACTCAAACAGATGGTGCGAGTTTAGCTGCTAACGGGTGAATCTTAGATTTCATTTCCTTCGCGCTACCTGTTTCTTTTTATAGCGGCAGACGTCAACTCGGTACCCGGAGCAGCTTGATAATTATGCTCGTCGTGATAAAATGTGAACGTGAAGATATATTCCTCGGCGTAACGTGGGTGCGCGTGATGGTGATGGTGATGGTTGTGTCTCCGCGAGCCGGCTCTCTGTTCGGTCACCGGGGCTTTGCGTTAACCACATTTTGGGATCGACATACGGTTATTATCACTGAAGCCATCGTTTGAATTGTGCACAAAGAGACGCCGTTTTGTTGACACAATTGTTATAAATTGGGAACAACTGTTACAGGAAAAGGAATTTCCTTTTATTTCTTTTCTTTTTTTACTCTCTTTAGTGAAATCACTCCTTTTTTCTTTTGACGCACTGTTAAACGCGGCTGTGACTGATTCTGCTTCTTGTCTTTTGAGTGTTTTATAGTTTAAAAGAAGCCCCTTGTCTGCCTCCCCTGTTAATGAATATTTTCTTTGTATAATTAATTACCATTGTTAAGAGTAATGGGTTTTTTAATTAATATCAGTCAACTTTCACTTGGCCTATAATTAATGAGGCAATGTGCCTATGCTTTTTTAAATATTTGCATTTCTTCTGAATCGTTTGCAGGTGCCTCTCCCGGGTACCAGTAATGAATCAATACGCGCTCCGAGTTTGTGTTTTTATTCTTATTCTTGTCAGTCAAATGACAAACAAATACAAACACCCCTTTGATCATCGATACAAAGTGATGATTCATCCAAAAGTACACACAAATATGACTCCGCCCACGTGGCAGAGTACACTAATCCAGCTTCAGTTCATGAGAATTACTCTTAAGACTGAACAAGTTGTTATTATTATTATTATTTACTAAGTTATAGTATGCAAATCAAAAGAACTGGCAAACGGATACAGCTCTACGAGGTATAGACGTCATTGTTTGATGTTTGAGTGACAGATAAATGTATTGTGATACAATTAAATCTCACAGCAGTATTCGTTGTGACGCGTGCATGATTGACAGGTCTCCTGTCAGCAGTGGGGTTGTCTCGGCCCGTCCGCCGCTGTGATCTCCTCCGCGACGCCACGAGCGGAAAAGAGGAAACAACGACTTATCAAAACGTGCTCCCGCGAGCGTCGTCATGTCATCTGCGATTACGGGGTTACAAAACAATAGGGGGAACAGAGATGCAAAACATCTCCCGTGTTGTTGCAGGGATCTGATGTAAGCGTGCAGCGCGAGAATGTTTTATTAAAGACGAGGGCGAAACCTGGAAAGCGCACGTTTCTGGGGAGCACCGGAGGGCAACAACACTCCAACCAGACTGCTGACAGCCAAAAAAAGGCCCCGCAAGAAATAGCCGGCTTTCATTTGGCTCAACTGGAAATGCAATTGCCAGATGATTGCGTTATGTCTGTTTCATCTACGGCTACAAAAAAAAAAAAAAAAAGCACAAAGAAAAGCACACACACAAAAAGATATCCATCCCCCTGGTGTATCGACACTTTACAAGTTAAAGCTTATAACTGTTTCACATTAAAGAAAAACAAAAACACTTGCAAAGACTCAAGCACTCTTTTATGTTTGTCAAGGATCTACACACACGAGGAGGAAATCTCGCTGGGTTTGATCGAGTAATTATTCCTCTTCAGCCTCACCTACAGACGTGCCAGACGCATCATTTCACACAACCACCTAGTACTACGATCATCACTGCTCCAATAAGTACTTCCCAATCTATATTTATATATATATATATATATATATATATATATTCTGATGGGAGCACTTTAATTAGAGAGGGGGCTCTCTGCCCAATTTTACAGACGACGACTGTGTAACCATTTTCCAACAAAGCCGGATGGAGAGAAACAGTTGGCAATAGCACTGACACACACACACACACACACTCACATGCGCGCGCGCAGGCACGCTAATAGTGTCCAAGATAACGGCCTCTGAACCCGAAAAAAGGAAAGATAGAACGGATGTATGCCCAGAAGACATGTGGAGGGCTTTCGGTGTATATGTGCCGCCGTTCGATCCATCACGGTATCCATTTGCAACTCTCCATCAAGGATTCTTCCGACTGGAATAAAAACCACTCCCGCAGTAGTGCAGCTGCATTTCACCGAGTCAACCCATCATAATCCAAAAGAACACATCGCCGCAGCAGGTGGCACGAAACCGACTCGCATACATACAAAATAGGCAACTGGCACTTTGGCCAAGCGGCACAGAATACTGTAGAGATAATATCCCACCTTTTTTTTGGAGGGGATGTGCACACCCAAACAAGCGCATCAAAACTGGGCAACATATGAATATGATTACATACCATGACGAATGAATTCAAGGTCACATAAATATTTAATGGTCTCCCGACTTTGATGCATGAAACCGAGTTACGCGGCTTTGCGGCGTTGATAACTCACAAGTTTCGACGCGATACATTTTAATAACGCAATATGACTCGGATCCTGACGCACACGTAACAGTCAATACATTGTTGTGAATCATCTCTCGAGCTCTTCGTGTACACACACACACACACACACATACACGTATCAAATGTAACTGCCAACAGCTTTTCATCAAGCAGCACAGTATGAACGGAGAGAAGACGCCCAGGCGGCCTCCAACAAAGGTATATTATCCTATATCTTTGAAGTCCACGGACAAATCCATCCCATTTCTTTCCCACGTTGACAACAGGAATATCTGGAGACGTCCACCGAAGTTCGCCCTCTGCGTGTTTTTGTTCCTGACCTTCATTCCAGTGTTAGTTTCGACGCGCGTGTCCCGGCGGGCGAGCTCGACGACGACGCGACATTGAGCTCGCTCCGTTCCCACGGTGACGGCGAGTTGTACCCCGGGGGTAAACCCCCAAATTGTGCGACAAAACGATCGGCGGGTTCCGCGTATTTTTTGAACGTCCCTCGTTTTGTCTCCTCGTAGCGAGGGTTCAAAGGCTTGCGTCTGGTTTGCATAATAATTCGACACTGTAATTTTGCACAAAGCGTGCCATAAATGGGGATGTTTACCATTAAGCTGCTACAATTTGCGAGTTGTCAATCTCGCGATGGGGCGAAGCGTCACATTAAACGTGGGCATGACACTAATACCAATAATTATAGTAACCCTCAGCTTTAACGCCCACAATTAAATTGTGTAAAAATTCAAAATAGGCTACAGTAGGAGTGGCATTTTTCATATTGCACACAGAATAATTAATCTTAAATCACTATTAATCCACAGTCACCAATTTATCATGATAAATTGGTGACTGTGGATTAATAGTGATTTAAGTGTACACTTTGGTTTTGATTATGTACATAATCAGTGTGTTGTTCACAGTATTATTTATATAGACAACCCTAATAATCTACATTTTAGATGCGCTCATTGCATAACATGCACTGGGACCTAGTTGTAATGCAACAAGGGTCGTGGACTAGAAATAGTTTCCCCCTCGCACACATTTGAATACCGATGAATAATGCACCGTGGGTGAGAACATCATAACGCGACGCTATTATTGTTTCAACCGGACAATTTGCACTGAGTGACCAAACTTCTCCACCGTGCGTTTGTGTGCTCGTGTCTCGGTTTGTTTTGTAAAACCCTACGGAGACTTTTATGTAGCCGCATCCCAAATATCCACTCATCTTCCAACGCTGCAATCATTCACGGAGGTTCGCTGGATAATTGGCCCGTGTGCAAATGATGGTTTAATTACCTGTGGGGTGGAAGGGAAGAGGCTGAGTAACTGCACACAAAAAAAAGAAGAAAGAACAAGACAGCGTCGGCGTGAGGACTCACTCTGTCGTTAGCTAGTGCGCGGCAGCTGCACCGAGGTGGAGGTTAGCTAAAGCTCACGGCAATGGCAACTAAATGATTTAGATAAGGAAAGGGGACAGAATGTGGTCGGAGGGATGGGGGGGGGGGAATATCCCACCAGCATGCCATTGGGCATGAGTCGGGAATCATATATACAGTATGTGGCCCAATGATATCAGAATGCAATTTACAGCTACGGTATTATTATTGCTAGCAAGCAGGCACACTTGACACTTTAATTTTTTTAATTTTTATTTCCTCTATAATTTAAATTCTTTATTTGTATTGTATATTTGTAAAAACATGTTTTGCTGCTGCGTCAATAAATTTCCCCCTGGGGATGAATAAAGTAAAATCTAATCTAATACCAACATTCCCAATATTCAAAAAAATGACCCAAAGTCAATACTAAAGTGTAGAATTAGAGGTTTCCTGTCAATTAAACCAGAAGCCAGCAGGTACCGGCTGGCCACATGCTCTTGCTTTACAACGCTTAAAATAGCTGTCCTTGTCTCAAGGAATAATAATACCGCTGCTCGAGGGCGGAGGTGGAAAAATTCCAATGCCGTCGGATGAGAAGGCAAAATATCCTTATCCATGTACGGCGATGATGGCGTCGCATTAGAGCTCTTAAATATTTAAAAGGATTTGAATTCTATGACTGATCCTCTCCCGGGGAGGCAAACATAACTATGTCAATAGGCTTTCCGCCACCGGCCCAGAGTGTGTTTGTCTTGTACAAAGAGAGCTGCCGTGGCCCCCTGGATCTACATTAACAAAGATGTTCTCTGGCTGCAGGAGCGAGATTTGGCAACTGTGCCGAGTCGTCTGGTCACAGGCCTCCGCTGTCGGGCGGCGGCTTTGGAAATGGTTTGTCATCGAGTATTTACCTTTTTTTGTTTTTCGCCGCCACTCTCGCTGGAAAGATTTTAGAGTCCTCCGCGAATAGCGACGGGTCCGCGATGCCGAAGAGTTATCGCTGCAGCGTAATTGCACAGAGAAGGATCAATTATTCATGAGAGATTTAGCCTCATTAATCTGTGAAAAGTAGGATCATTTTATGTTTTTTTTTTCCTCTTTGGTTTTCGCAGATCTTTGCAGAGACACGAATTTGCTCTTTGATGCGCAGCCATGTTTCCTCGACTGTCTCCGTGAAACATTGTTCTTTGACGGCTCCTCCCCGGCGCTTTTCAATGAATCATTATCTGTGCCAATGTTTGCACTCAACCTGACATTTTCTTATTCCCCCCCTTTTTTCTTTTTTTTTTTTTGTCTTGCAGCTGCACACTGACCTCGACGGGGGGCACAGCGCGGTGAAGTACACTCTCTCGGGAGACGGGGCCGGCTCCATTTTCACCATCGACCAAACGACCGGGGACATCCACGCCTTAAGGAGTCTCGACAGGGAGGCGAAGCCTTACTACACCCTCCGCGCCCAGGCTGTCGACATCGACACCAACAGGCCCCTCGAACCCGAATCGGAATTCGTCATCAAGGTTCAAGACATCAACGACAATGAGCCGAAGTTCCTGGAGGGACCGTACACGGCCACTGTGCCCGAGATGTCCCCAGTAGGTCAGTGGCCGAAGCTCGTGCTTTGCTTGATTGATACGAATCCTTTGCTCCCCTTGAACCACAGAATGAGAAGGTTTCACGAGCATCACAGGAACCACCAGAGGGGCAAAGCCGCTCACCCCCCCCCCCCCCCTAGAGTTTGACATTTCACAGTTAGTTATTCTCGGTGTGCCCTGAGTATATTTCTTGGCTTTGTCTTCAGATATTCTTTCCCGACCCCCTAAAGGGAGAACGGATCAACGTGATTCGCCGCGAGAACGGTTCCTCTTGATCTAAATGCCACCGAAGCCTTGAAAACTCAAAAAAAAAAAAAAAAAAAAAAGTATCAAGGCCTCGAGAGTATCCGCGAGTATGAAAAGAAAGAAAACGAGCCGGTAAAAACTCGTAAAGCTGCGGCAACAGTTTAAAATCTGAGAAGCTTTCAAATTGATCATAAACACGTCCGGTGGGGCGGCGCGGTGGTCTAGTGGTTAACGCTTGGTTTACGACCTTGCGTGTTCTCTGGCTTTGCTCCCACAGTCCAAAGACACATGCAGGTTATGGTAATTAATATCTCCTTGTGTCTGTGACGAGTCTGGGAACCGGTCCAAGGTGAACCCGGCCTTCGCCCTATTTCAACGAGAATAGGCTAAAAACAAAAAAAAACTGTCTTTAATTTCACATTTATATCTCCAGCCTGCATATTTTTAATTTATCTGATAATTTCTAGACTATTTGTTACATGTAATCTGACATGAAAGGCTGGCGGATTGGTTTACTGATGAGAGGATGAAAAAAAAAGAAGAAAAAATACCTTTTTTATTTAATAGAAAGTAATTAACTTTCTTTCAGATAATAACAGCGTGAAATGTTGTTATCACATTTAAAAAAAAATTCTAAACCGTTCCACCCTGTTGTTATGGGATACATGCTTGATTTATCATTGTCATTGTCTAATTTGATGATAGGCAGGTCTGGAAAAGTAATTTATTTGCTTTTTCTTTGCATGAATGGGATACCTGCCGTTAACTTTAAATATATTCATCAAGTGTTTCAGTTTCATTTGGTTGTTGAACTTCTGAGAGACGGATTGAAAAAAGAACGGTCCAAACTAAATAAACTTTTAATCCCCATATAGTGCTGTAGATTTTGTAGGTCAACAGGAAGTTAGCATCGTACTGGTTTCCCTCGACATAAAGCCAATGAGATTTTTTCCATTTGGATTATTTCATGAAATAAGCTCTGTGGAAAACCCAAATCCATGATACTTGAACTTTTTGTTCGGCAAGATAATCTCCACGCCACTTTTCATTATTTTCTCTGGATTTGACTCTGGATCCCACATTTCCCATGATGCAACAGGAACGCATCTTTCATTAGATGTGTACTGCACAGCATGGAGCATAAATGTGATCCAGAACTTGGGCAACAATATCAAATCAATCCAACTGCAAAGAAATTGAAAACTCGAGACTGTAGGTTTAAAAATACTAATTTTTTTCTCTTGAAGCCATAAAAATCACAACTAGGAACGTTAAGCTTTTCTAAATTATGCAGAGTGACACCACTATCAGAAATATCCAAGCTGATAATACAACTGTGAGTCTGAACCCCCCCCCCCCCCCCCACACACACACACACACACACTTTATGTGGGAAGTTATACAGTATATTCATCAACCCAACTAAAGTCCTTATCAATATTTATAGCAGCGAGACCCGTGTGATCAATGGGTTCATTAACTGTTACGTCCTTCTCGATATCTTTGGCCCCTTTTGAATGTGTTTTTATTATTCTTATGTTAGCAGGGAGAGATGCTGAATATTAATATGCATTATAATGGAGACTATGGACAGATATTATGACATCAATCATGGCGATAATCTCTAGTTTATCCCCGAATCGCTAAGAAAGCGACAGAAAAAGTTCCTCAGTGAGTGATTAGTCGATTTTTTACCAATAGTCAATATAATATCTGAACATGTGACCCCTCACAAGTCCTCATCGGTCTTAGTGAAAAACTAAAAACATCCGTATGCGTCGTGCACTGCGCCGCGTTAATTGGTTCACCCTGCATTACATTACGTTGATTTGTCGCATATTGTGATGTAAACCATATTTAATTAAGTCTATTTTCTCCAGCGAGCTCTCTCACACACACACACATCTGGATTTTCAAACAATTGCGTGAATGGAATTCAACCGCCTTGTTTATTGTCTCACACTGATGGGGGGGGGGGGGGGGGGGGGGGCTCTCGCCTGCGAAGCTCAAAGGCTTTTAAACTTTCCCCGCATCAGAGCTCGTGGAGTTGTGGCTTTCCTTCCCCTACAGATGCACTGAAACACGTGTGTGTGTGTGTGTGTGTGCACGATGCAGTCCTTCTTCCCCTAGCATGTCCAATCAGGCCGATTGCGACGCTAATCTCCCTCGCCTAATGTTTTAATGCCACTGTCACCGCTGAGCCCGTTTAATGCACGGCGAGTTCTCCGCAGACGGCCGGCGGCGTTCGAATCGACCGTGTAAATGTCCGGTCGGCGTCACCCGGTTCACGGACGTGCCCCTTGAGATGCTGCAGTCTAGAAACATATTCTTTTACACAGCATGTTGGTGATAGATGGAACCCGTCAAACTTCTCTGCAGCTGAAAGCCACCAGGCTCGCGGATTGAAATAGTCCGGCTGACGCAGCGTTGATATTTATATTTATGTTTTTTGGGTTACCCCTCCCCTTAAACTGTAAACTCTGGATTGAGCCTGCTGAATTTAAACACACGGTAAATAAGGAGCGTGTTGAACGCCAGCGAGTTAATGAGGATGAGCCGAAAACCCTCCAACAAGTAATTATTCTGTCCTCTTAACCCGGCGGTTTGGAACGCCTCCATCCTGAAGCTCTTCCTGCCGCGGCGCCTTTGTTTTCTTAACGGCAGCATTGTTTAATGAAGAGCCTCTTTTTACCCTCACTTTATTTGTTTTTAAGTGCAAATGTGCAACTCAAACATACAGTCCCCCTCCTCCTCTTCCTGCTCCTCGACCTCCTGCTCATCCTCCTCCTCCTCTTCCTCATTACACCCCATCAGCGACTTTGACGGTTCATTACTAGCCGCGGCTCTCTCGGCTGCGATTCATCATTCATTAGTGTCAGGTGGAACTTCAGAGAGTTTGGAATGGCGGTCTCGTGAGGTAACAAATTAAGTCAAAGTCAATATGTCTTTCCACCTTCCCCCTCCCCCTCCCCCTCCCTCCCTCAGGGACGTATGTGACGCAGGTGACGGCCACAGATGCAGACGATCCCACCTATGGAAACAGTGCCAGAGTGGTGTACAGCATCCTCCACGGCCAGCCGTACTTCTCCGTTGATCCCAAAACAGGTAAAGTACCTTTTTTCCTCTACGGCTCGGTGTAAAGTTCACGAGCATCGTCAGTTATTTAGGCGATTAGTCATGAATCGTACGTATGATTTAAGTGTCTCGTTAACCGGTCAGTCCCATAATGCTGGGTCGGGGGCCCGGTGGTGGTACGCAGGAGATTTTTATTCGGGGACGGCAAATAAATTCACATTATTTCTTCCGTGGTCTTTAATTTTATTATTTATATCTGCAGTTCACCTTTGAGCCACAAGAGGGAGCCTGAATGTTTGTACTGTTCTGATAAGTATACGTTCTACTTATAACGTTGATTATTAAATGAAAGGCTAGCGTAAAGAAGGGTAAGTTATAACAATGGATATTGTTTAACTTATAACTGAAAAAACTGCATTTACTTGCTCTCATTTATAAATTATGAAAGAAAGTTGCGATAAAAAAAAAACTCTAAATCTCTTAATTATGGCTTGTTTAAGATAATTTGAGGCGACGCGGAAACAATAATAATAATGTTCAGGAACATTACGCACACATCGGCTCTTATGATTTATATATTAGGCCTTCTGTGAAGTTGGTTATTTGTCATTTTAGATAAAAACAGGACCAATCGTATTCAAAACACGGCATTTAAATCATCATCGGCATTAATATCTCGCATTTTAGCTTCAGAGAGAGGCGCATCAACTATCGTCAGACGCTACAATTAATTTAAAGTAGAGTTCGCAGCTCTTGTTGCTAGCTTGCATTGTTGGAGGAGCGCCATCACTTCTGGAAACTCATCATAAGAAGCACCAGGGAGTAAAATGTGGCATTATTTAAGTCAGTTACGCGTTATTTACCGCTGCACTCTGCCGGTGCAGGCGGGGGCCCGTTGTCGGGGGTGGGGGGGGGGGGGGGGCAGGCGACCGCTCCGCATCCTGCAACGCCTTCACAGCGCCAGTGTTTTATCTGGTGGCGGTTCAAAGCGGATGGAAATAGGTTCACGCCGTGGCAGATACGGTGGAATCTGTTGCCGATTACAGCCGCTCATCCCTGAGCTTTTTACAGGGCAAAAACTGTGTGTTAAAAAAAAAAAAAGAAGTGTTAAAAGTAAATATTTGCTCTGCTGGGCCTGCATTTAATCTTCAAAACGCACATCGAAAACAGGAATAAACACCGAGAGGAAAAAGGTGAACAAGGGTAGTGTGTGTGGAGGGGGGGTGGGGGTGGGGGTGGGGGGGGGGGGGGGGGGGCATGCTTAAATCTCCCTGCATGTTACAGAATGACCCGTCTCTCCGAAAAAAGATGAATTGATAACAAATAATAATAGTCTTTTGATTTTGTGCACACACATGTGTTGGGGGGGGGGGAGGGGTCTGCGGATCAAATGGTACTTCCTCACTGTATTAGATGGAGAAGAGGTGCAGACCCACCTTCCTTTTAGCCCGCCAACCTCCCACTGACCTGGCTATTAATCTGCAGTACAAACGCTCTCTGATCTCCGGGTCTCTGATCCTGGAGTGAATCATTATGTTGGCTTCTCCAGAGCTCCCCGTTGAATGTCAAGCGTCTCCAGTTTGTGAAATGACCTCTATGTCGGCCTTGAGGAATGTGCGCTTGTGCAATTGGCATCCCGGTGTATATATATATATATATATATATATTTTTTTTTTAAGGATCTCGTGTTCACCACGTCTTCCCCCTTTGTGCCTTCTTTTGATCCCTCCATCTCTCTCTTCACCACGCCAGGTGTTATAAAGACCGCGTTGCCCAATATGGACCGAGAGGTGAAGGAACAGTACCAGGTGTTAATCCAGGCCAAGGACATGGGGGGCCAGCTGGGGGGGCTGGCCGGGACCACCACCATCAACATCAGCCTCAGCGACGTCAACGACAACCCGCCCAGGTTCTCCAAAAGTGAGTGCGCCTCTTTTTTTTCAGTCGGTAATTTAGAAACCAAAATGGCGTTTAAGCAACGATAATGCAGATGTTCTGACGCAGGTTCACACATTTTATGATCGGGAAATAAACAGTGTGCAATTACAACAAGGCGGGGGGGGGGGGGGGATTCATCATGTCTACTCCGCTTAATTGTTTTTTATTACTCGTCATTACGTGGCTGTTTATTTAGCATAAATAAAACCAGGACGGGTGTTATTCCGCTCATGGGGCATCCGGCTATATTTAGACCGGGGGCCTGAGCAGGATGGCGCTGCACCCGGGGATTGAGTCGGTGTATTTAAACACTGTATCTCATCCGGTATTTTCAATAAGCTGCTAAAACCAGATTTATTCGATTGCATATCCCGTTCACCGGGGGTCATGTGAAACGCCGAGCTTGGAATAAAAATATAAGTCAAAATACTGTAAATGCGTTGATCTGTAAAAAAAAAAAAAAAAAAAAAAACTTCCCTGCTTATACGAAGCGTAACTATTCAATTTGCATGCAAAGAAAAAATAAATATTCGCCTACAAACGGGGGGGAAAAGCAGGAATACTGCGCCGTGTACACGCACGCCGTCTCTTCAGGTGTTGCGAGGCGACGGCGAGCGGTCTCCTCCGCATTTTAAATACGGGCGGTCTGACGGTCAAGCTCCTCTGGCTGCGGGGGGGGGGGGGTTACAAGATGATATTTCCATAATGCTGTCGCAGCACAGAGGCGTGGGCCCAAATCCTTTCCTTGTTCCCTTCTATGGAGGGCTCACAGGTCAGAGAAGCAACAAGGAACATAGAATGTGTGGAGGTCCTCATCACATGATTCACTTTACTTATATTATTGCTGCACGGATCCATCCCACATCTGTCTTTTCCATAAATCCCCCCACCTCTCTAGTTATTATAGATTATGTAAACCGTCATTCCTCTGATGGCACCAGATGTGTGTGGAAATGTAGAGCCTGTAATGGTCATGACTGATAGTGGTGTGTGTATATATATATATATATATATATATATATATATATATATATATATGATGTCTCACTAATAGAAGATATTAAACCCACTGACAGCGCCTTTTAAGGGGAGGTGGTTTTTCATATCCTGATACATTTTGAGATTTTTGGACTATTTTGCTGCATTAATAAATCTTCCATCTGGCTAGTGGAGAGAAATAATCCCAAAATACACATTGTAGGTGTTTGTTTATTCATGTCTGTAGTGTTGTAATCCCAATATTTGTATCTTAATAATGTAAGCAGTCGACCCGGGGGGGGGGGTCACGACGATATCTATTAGATTATTAGTCAGAAAATGAGTTTTTCTTTCCACATCGGCCTCATTTACATCCGCCAAACGTTTCCAGCTACGTTCCCATCTGTATTCTGAGGGGTTTGTTCATATATCATTCATAGCCTGATTCACACATTATGTGATTCCTGAAAACATGGAAATTCTTTTTCTCCGGCTGTTGGATGTTTTATTACGATTTATGGAGTGAGACAATGATCAGATTTGGATGCAATGCCTCATTTGCATATTTAAACGTACACTTTGGAGAAAAACTCAAATAATAAGTGCCTTAATGTAAGCAATAAACTGGGGAATTTTCATAGAGGTCTGTATATATATATATATTTATATATTTTACCCTATTCATCTGCGGTGTCTGCCCTCAACAGCTGTTTTGCTAATTTCTCTTCAACAGCAGTTCCCCCCGTTTTTTTGGCACCGGTGCGATGTCCTGTCTTTCAAAGGACGTGAACCTGAAAAGACTTTTAAATTGAATGCGTGTCCTTGAAAAGCACTTGATTATTTATTGAAATCACGGGCAGCCAAATTCATCCGTGCCTCAGCTTCCCATCTTCAAAACCCTGAGATCAACACCGAGGAACGAGCTCAGAAATGAGGAACGACGACATGACGGGGGGGGGGGAAGATGTAGCATGTGCACAGAAGTATAGGAGAGCGGTGCATTGGACTCATTAGAAACAATATCGAATGCAATATTTTCCAATTACCAAAGCAAAGGCTTTGATTCGGAACCTTTGTTATTTTTGGACCTCCACCAAAAATAAGAAACGTCTCCTCCCGTCACTCAGCGAGCGCGTCGACGCTCTCGTCGTAGACGTCTGCGTTCGAGTTCATGCGTCTTCAAGTGCGACGCCATTTTTCATGTCGAGGCGGCACCATCCTCAGAAGGAGCTTCCAAGAGAATCCTACGCACTTTCTTTCTTTTCTCTCCCGCACGCAGCCCCCTCCCCCGATCTCAAAGGTTTGTTTGTCACATACGGGTCAAATAAATCAAATTCCAAGTAGCGACTCGTAGTTTATTTTTCTTTATTCTGCTGAAGGCGTCTTGGTTTCATCAAACGGAGGAACGCGTTCAATTAATGTTAACAATACAGTGACGCCGGGAGTACGAGGAACAGAGGAGCG
This sequence comes from Cyclopterus lumpus, assembly GCF_009769545.1. Classification (NCBI taxonomy): domain Eukaryota; kingdom Metazoa; phylum Chordata; class Actinopteri; order Perciformes; family Cyclopteridae; genus Cyclopterus; species Cyclopterus lumpus. The sequence continues at coordinate 2,916,046 of NC_046985.1, read as the reverse complement.
TCGCTCATTCACAACAAACACGCCCGAATAAAACGTTTGTAACCTTTTGATAAAACTCCCGTCCGTAACATTTCCTAAACGTGACAAAGACGGAGATATTTAACGAGTGATGTGAAAACCTTTCCGAGTCTTCGTTGGTTTTTATTATTTCTTGTTTCCTCGATGCCGACGTGGCGACGCCGGCCAGGTTGTCGTCTCCGGATTTGTAGCGTTTTTTTTCTCTCTTTATTGTTCGAACAGCGATCCGTCTCGGAGAGGGAAGCGCAGTAAAAAGAAAAGAACATAAAAGATGAATCCCCCCATTGTCTGGAGCGAGTGATAATCAATCAATCCGAACAGTTTGTTTGCTTGTAGATTTGTTCCCTGGTCCTCGGCAGCGTTGGGAGCACCGGAGCAGCCTCGGGCCTCCTCGTGCGTTTTTTAAGCGCAGGTTGAGCTCGCCAATTACAAAGAGCCCGAGCGGCGCCGATGTCCAAGCACGTCGGCTTTGAATAATGTCACGGCCGTAGCCACGGGGGCCGACTTCAGACGGAGCCATATCAGCTGCTCTGCCGGTGGGGGATTAAGACCCGGGGGGTGTGAGGGGCAGTGAGGATGTGAGGAGTGTCGCGTGACGATAATAAATAAAAGTGCTCGTCTGCCGACAGGTTTCTTCCACCTCCGGGTTCCCGAGTCGTCTTCGGTGGGCTCCGCCGTGGGCCGGATCAAAGCCCACGACCTGGACGTCGGGAGGAACGCCGAAGTGGAGTACACCATCGTGCCCGGTGACGGCGGCGCCATGTTCGGCATCACCACCAACGAACACAACCAGGAGGGGATCATCATTCTCAAAAGGGTATGGAGTCTCCGAAAAGAAAAGACACAAATTGTTAAATTGGCATTAAAAAAAAAACAACTAAAAGCTGTATTTGTGGTTATGAATACAATACACCTAAAAAAAAGATTGTGAAGTTACCCCGTACCTCACCACTTTGCTGCTCTGGGTTTAACATGAACACCTGTTTCATCCTTTAATGACACTTGTTTACACTTTTTGCATTTTCACATTAAAAGCCCACCAATGAGAAGAAAGCCTGAATACTTTAAATGGAAAAAATGGAAATGTGAATCTGAAACAGAAGGACTGAATACTCAGGAGGCTCATCAGTGGGGTCGGGAAACAAAATAAAACAGGTAAACCCAAAAATCATGACACAAAGATTACGATATATGACAACAATGGGAACTGTAATACACTTTGATCCTCGTGTCAGTGCGTGCAATATTAACATACATGAACTCTTAAGTTATTATAACATTATTTAGTATATGTATTAACTATTGTTACAAAGCCTTATAGATATATACGAGGGCTGATAGCTATTTCATATCATAAGCAGTATGTTTATAATGGGAGTCATTGAAAGTGCAAGCTCTTTTTTTTTCAGGAAGTAGCATTTTTGCCAGTGTCACTGCACATATCCGCGGATGATTGAGTGGCTTTAACATAAAACACACTGTTTTTTTATTTTTCAAGCTTACCGCACAATATAAATGCAAAACAGTGCCGCGTGGGCTCCGCGACACATCAATACATCACGTCTTGACAGCGATATACCGCGTCAACATCATAGGAACATCAACATCATAGGAACATCAACATCATAGGAACAAGAGTAACTCTTGAAAATAGATATTGTATAATAAATACAGCTAGATGGCGTGTGCGATAAAATACGCCCTAACGAGCGTGCGGGGGGGGGTAGCACTTGACGCCGCCCCAGCAGGACGCCTGGCACAGGCCGCGGGGTTCGAACCTGTGATCTTTCGGTCGTGTGATGTCGCTCGTGGTCCTTGCTGTGTCCACGCCTTAAAGTGGCGAAGGGCCTGTGCTATCTATATATATATATATATATATATATATATAAATATATATATATATAAATATATATAAGGCATTCGCTCAGCACGTCAGGGCCCCATTTACGATGCCGTATGTTCTTTTTTATTCGGCTAAATGACCCCCCCCCCCCCCCCCCCCCCCCCCCCCCCCCCCCCCCCCCCCCCCCCCCCCCCCACAGCGAGAGGTCCCGGGCCTTTTTGGTTTTGCACTCTTCTCTCTGAACCTCGCTCATCCGATATCCAACTTTTACCACATGCGGCGCTTGCTATCGACTGGCGCGGTGGCACCGGTGATATTAGAGCCGCGTATTATTATGATGAACCCTTTTTGAGAGTCTCGTTTTCCAAGGAGGACCCACCGTCGCCAGAGGTGAGAGGACATTACACGAGAGGAAGAAGTAGAGCGCTGCAGCCAGTGCAATGAGGGCTCATCTACTGAACAGGGAGGCTATAATAAGACTTATTACGCAATTGATTAATTAACATCAGCCTATATATATATATATATTTAGATAATTCCATGACCTTATTATGTCCTTCGGAGTGATTTAACCACGGATGGCTATTTTCATTTAAACCCTACCACGGGACTTTTCTCCACTAACAACCATATTCATTATAAACTTTGAAACCAGGATGAATAGTAATACAGTGAGAGCGTCACAACTGCTCTTCGGTAAAAAATAACAATAATGCATTCACGTCGTTTCGCTGTATGAAGTGAAAAAAAATAAAAAATCCCCCTTATATTCGTGTTTATTCTGAGCTCTCCTCGGGGGTACGCCTGGTTAAAAAAGACGCCAGGATCCATAATATCCAAACACTACATAGAAATATTATTATTACTCTACCCCCGCCCCCCCCCCCCCACAGGCTTGACTGTCGAGAGCCGGAGCTTTATTTCTCTTCGGACATCGAAATGCATTCGTGCAGGCGGACGGTGGGCGGTAATATGCATTCATGAGAGAGTCGCAGTAGTTTTCTCATTAAGGTTCCAGGAGACTTTTCTAGAGGCTGCGGCTACTTTTTAAGATTGTGAAGCACGAATTAGACGAGTCGCATTAACGACGTCATCATCGAGACAGGTTTTTTCTGCCCCGGACTCACTGACGTGTGTTTGTTTACCTCTCAAATCCGTCTGCTTTCCAGCCGGTTGGGCGAGAAGAGAGAAGAAGTGGAAGTGAAGAAGAAGTGTGCTAAATAACCGAGCGGGGCTCTCGCTTCCACGCGTCTGCCGGCGCGCTATTCAATGGCATCAAGTCAGCGTCTCCAGAACACAGCTGGCAACGAGCCGCTGAGAAGCACAATCATGTGAATGTGTTGAAGTCGGGGCATCAGACGACACAGCTGCACACACACACACACACACACACATGTTCCTCCTGTTGGATTCCTGCGGCGAGATCGTCATTTGTCGCTATTGAGCTTCAATAGGAGGAGAACAAATGCTGAGTTTGCATAATGCAACAGCCACAAAAATGTCTCTCCTATATGGGGAAAGGAGAATATTTCTTTTTTATGTCAGAAAGTGGAAATATTTGTAAGCAATGACTCGGATTAAATGGATTTTCTTTTTCTTGTCTTTCTCCCAAAATACCTTTTTTTTTTAAAGTACATTTTGGCCCCTGAAACACTTTCAATGAACATATTGTCAGAAATGGCACTCTCATCATTCTGCTTCATATTTATGTAAACGCAACCATTATCTTTCAGCACAAAGTGGACACCTTGTTTAGGTTTAAGTCACAGTGAGTTTTATTCATCAGAACTTCCTTCAGACTTGCAAACGCAAATTCACTTCTTGAAGATTAAAAAAAAAGTGGATTCCTCATTAAATTAACTCTCTTTAATGCAAATTCACCTCTACAAAAAAATACTTTTTAAGGAGTTGTAAATGATTTTTTAATTTTTTTGGGAATACACGGTGCATTTCCTGTGATTGCAAAAGTAACCCACTGTATCTGTTCTCGTGCCTTTCAGGGTGTTTCTGATGTAAGTGTCTAAAATATTCTTTTTGGGAGAGTGCAAATTTGCATTTAGTTTTTTCTTCTTTTTTTCTTCCTTCAGATGTAACAGACTAAGGTATTCGTTAACTGATACATTTTTAGTGCATGCCCCGGCGCACAAAAAGGTGTGTGATCCTTTTGATCCCCCCCAAAAAATCATGCAGCTGAGTGAGTAATTGATTCCCCTGCTCGCTGTGAAAGCGGCCCCGGGATGCATTTGTACGAACACGTGTGTGTGTGTGTGTGTGTGTGTGTGTGTGTAAACGATACGTGTGCGTGCGCACATATATTGTATGTGCTTAATGTGTTCATAAGCGCGGATATATAGATCATCGTGTCGTGACCTTTCTCGTCGGCGGTAATGGGATGACAAGTAGCAATTATGATGTTAATGAGGACAGTTATTTGTTTACATCGTGTACGCCCTTCAATGGATGGCGAGGGTGCATCTTTTCCTCCCATTGTTGTCCTCTCACTGTTTGATATACTGCCATACATCCCCTGCAGCGGTAAGCTGCTGCACAAAGGCATTGGCTGTTGGGGATACTGGGAGCCCCCCCCCTTTAACTGACCGAGCCGTGTAATTTACCAAACATGTGCCCCTATGCGCGTGGGATTGTGATATTAACATGGACATGGACGGAGTGAGATAGCGAGAGCAGAAAGGATGCCTTGGAAAAGGTGCGTAGAGATGAAACCTGTAGTATGAGTCGTTCGCCGTGTTCCAGGAATACTGACCCGCCCACGGACTTGTCTCCTTTCAGATTGGTGGAATATCCCCAGAGACAGGTGTGCAAATGTGTGCAGACAATCCATCTCACTCCCTCTCTCTCTATTTCTCTCTCTCTCTCTTTTGACTTCCCATCCCCCTTTGCACCGACACCGGGTAAAAAAAAAAAAAGCCACATTGTGCACCGGGAGCACAGTTTGCCAGACCCCAAATTAGAGTCCCACGTAATGTTGGTTATGATAAGAGGATCAGGCTGAGTAATGGGTTTCAAAGGATGATCATCTGTTTCCCAGTCTGACGATACAGGGGGGGGGGAGAGTCACTGAGGCACGGAGAGGGGTTCGCACATCCCATCTGCAAAACACAGGATTATGGGAGACAATAGGTAAATCCACCAGTGAGTTCCCCAGGAAAAAAACAACAAAACGTGCAGGCAAAGCGTGTGCACGCAGAGCGTCACGCCACACGGGGCAGTAGAGTCTACGGAGGGCAATAGCACTCCCACGCGTTGGCAGCGTCGGCGCGATAACCTCGGGTTGTGTCGGCGAAAGAATTTTGAGTAAGATTAAATGTTTTTTAGTCCATTTGCATGTTTATTCTCCTCCTCCGGGGAGGAGGGGAGATGGCTGATACGTGTAATTGAAATGTGCTGTTGCTCGGGGGGCCTGGAGGAGCGGCTCTGTTTAATGGCAGCATGTGTGGCATAATGTTTCGCTGGCTCACGTTCAGGGAATCCATTTTAAAAAGGGGGGGGGGGGCGGGCGGCTATCTGCTCACTGTACAAACTGGATGCCCCCCCCCCCCCACCAGAGGCCACAGTGCATCTGCTGCAAACCTCTGGCACAGCCTCCAAAGCCACTGCCAGGGGGGTTTAGAAAAGGAGTGCAGGTGACTTGTGTAGCGCACACAACTCCACTGCTTTAATCGAGCTTTTAAAGGTGAAGTATGAAAGAAAAAAAAAGATATATAATGTGTGTGTGTGTGTGTGTATAAGAGAAGGGACAGATGTCTCAACCACGAACTACATTAAAATGTTTCAGCACCATGGACAGTGACAGAAAGAGACACATTATAGCAAATAGATAATACAAACATGTTATAATAACCATCATTATTAAAAGCATTTCTAATAATTACAATTTTTTTTATATATATATATATATTTAAAAAATATTAGAAATGCTATATATATATATTTAGGGTAAACTGTCACTTTACAATATAAAATATAGCATTTTTAATAATTATAAAATGTTAGTTATCATTTCATTGTTTGTTCACAGTAAAATACCCATAAACTAAATGTGAATTTGAGTTTTTTTCTCATCAGGTGACGCATGTAGACAAGTGGCCAACGATCCCTCCGGCTTGCATGAGGGGACTTTGTTACAGCGCATCCCGGTGATTAATGTCGTCGCGTCGCGTGGCATTTAAGAAAAGAGCTTTTCCACCGGCAGCGAGCAACACTAATAAACATTTGCATCCAAAATCAAAATGCCACTAATTGCCTTGATTGCCGCGGCCCCACTTAGACTTTCCCCCTGAAGTCGTAGCCATCGGCGGTATCGAGGCAAGACGGCCCCTTTTTCATCCTCCCTGCCGTCAATTAAGGACTGAAGCCAGACAGTGACTGCAGTCTAATTTCTCTCCATCAGAAATGCCATTACTGGGCTGTTTGAACAGTAAATCATGTTCAGAGAAAGGAAGCTGTTCAAACGTTCAAATGACAAAAAGTGATGAACACACTGCGGAGTTGACTGAGGGCCAGAAGACAGCGAGGAACGTTGGTTTGATGCGACTATAAAAAACAAAGCGGGGCTCGTGGTGTGATCCAGCTCGTGCAAAAGGACACATCCGTGCATTGTAAACATTACAGAACGTCCTTACCTTGTGAAAGTGTCTGTTGTATAATCTCTAAATTGCCTGCAGGGTGAATGCAATATATAATAGCTTTAAAACCGATGGCATTAAGAGCTCAGCGCCGGCACGATATCAACTGAGCCTTGCTCACAGACAAGGGGGGTTGAATCTAATCTATTGATTATGGCGCTGAACGTTCCGGTGGGAGGTGGAATGAGTTATTTCAGGCCCTGGCGTGAAAGAAGGAGAAAAGAAAGGGAACAATACCCGAGAACAACGGGACATCCAGGTGCCCGACACACATGAATAACACCTCACCGAGCAGGGTAGCGATATACGCGTGCGTGTCTTTACGTGCGCGTGTGTGTCTCTGGTTGTGTGTGTGTATGTGAGTGAATTAGTACAAAGAGGTGGTGCTTGCTCACGGAGTCGACGGGAGTGCCTCCTCCCTGGCGGCCCGGGGAGGCGTGGGTGTGATAGATTAAACCAGTGTCTCTGGGCTCATCCCTGTGGCTAACCCGGCCCTATTAAGAGTGGCAGCGCAAGTCTTTCACAGTCACTCCAGTCTCCACCGCAGTGTGGACAGGGCTGCTGGAAAGGCTCTCAGATGGCACTCTACTGTTGTGAGTACTCGGAGGAGGAGGGGGGGGGAGGGTGGAGATGCTCCGAGCCAAGGACACAAACCCATGTGACTGATGGCAGCACAATAAAGTGAGCATATCTTCTCCGCAGTGCTAACACCCCCCCCCCCCCTCCTCCCGGTCTCGTATTCAGAGGGACAACAAATCGCTCTCTGGGGGCATGTGCGCTTTCCTCTGCCCCCGATAAGCTCATTGTGCTCCGCGGTCAGTCGACTGCTTTACGGCGCGATGATGGCCAGAGGTCTTTAGCATTCTTCTGCATGGCGGAGGACTCGCTGAGCTGTCAGTCAACGACTGGCAGTGACCTTTTCATAAACGAGGCGCTTCGTACGCAACGGGAGGATGTGCCGGGGCCCGCACTCGAAAACCGTCATCGCGATTCACGGTTGTCTCGTCTCAATATTTTTCTTTTTCTTTTTTTTTTGGCACCTTGAAGCGCCGGCTTTTTTTTGCATTACCCAGAAAAATGACACTTTGTTTCCCCGTTTTTTTTCTCCCGACTATTAGCACGCGCTCCGCCGCGAGGCCAAACCGGGCGACTCATTAGCTTCCAGCGGACGAGCGCTGTCGCGAAGGATCAGGAGGCACTTCGTGGCCTCGCTAGAAATTAAGCATCCGGGCGTGGGCCGGCCCCCATGCGGAGGAGGAATGGCGCCGTCTCACGCGGCCGCAATTAGAAACGTGTGATATTCTCGGCGCGTCTGGCTGAGCATCGGTTTACTCTCGGAGGATGAATCGTGCGAGTGGGTGTTAAGGATTCATGAGAGGTATTGTAAACATATAATACCGTGGTAAATGGATTTAAGACGACTCTGCACATCACAGATTAAAACACTTTTTTTTTCCCTCTCTGTTTAATCTCTTCGGGGTAATAATACCTGTGTTCAGCACAAACACATTAATGACTCGCTGGGGTGTGATAAAGACTCTTTAAAAAGGGGGTAAAGGCTCGCTTCGCCCATTGTTGTTGACAGGAGACGATCCTCCCCCCTTTGGCTTGGCTGAGATCTGAGAGGAGTATTGAACTCTGCTCTCCTGATACTGAAACACAACCCATTGGATATGCACATATCACCCTGCTTCTCCCGTCACTAAAAATACCCAGAAAGCTGAAGGGGGGGGGCAGAAACAGATTTCACTTCATGGATTTTCTCTTAGCATATCATCATCAACTGGCACATCCGTTGTTCAGTATTCGCAAGTGTAAATCTTGACAATGTATGGACTTTTTTTTTTGCATTGTGTTTGAATCGTAACACTATACCTGTGAGACTGTGATGCCCTGATTGGGTGCCCCCCCCCCCCCCCCCCCCCCACACACCCCTGTTATAAATTAACAAATTCCTATGGAACATAACAGGTTCAACTGGCATGAAAAAAAGAAAAAGTTCCTTCGTTCAGTATCAGTGCCAGTGCAATGAAGGTGCACATTTACATATCAAAGGGCGCTGCGCCATGTCTAGAATTTCAAGTGTGTTCTGTTTGTGATGTTGAAGAGCAGCAGCGCTGACATGGGAGGAACTCGCTCTGTCCTCCTCGCAAATTCCTCCGTTGATACACTTCCTCGTTGTGTCCGCGGTAACCCGTAAGAGGTGCAACACGCCACCTAATGAGACACGAGTAGATGAACATGCATATATAGGTGTGTGCATGCTTAAGGATGATACGTGTACTTGTACAGCACTGGTTCTGAGCGCATAAGTAGGTCATCTTCCAAGAAGGGGGGGGGGGGGGGGGGGGGGGGGGGGTATGAAATGATACATGCAGTCAGAATTAACGGTGTTTTTTTTTTTCTTTCTTTCTTCCCTTTCTGAGAAATTTCCCTCATGGCCTCCCGATCTGATTTGATTCTCCCCAAGTCAAGCGTTGACACATTAGCACGTCTTCTCATTAACTCACGAGTTTCTCATTACCCCTTTTCCTGGCCCCATTTTTATTCCTAGTTAGCAACAGATATCCTCAGACATACTTGGACATGGGCGAATCTCAGACATGTAAAAAAACGTTTGCTGTTCCACACCCAAAACCAGGATGTGTAAATTAAACTTAGAGACGTGCTTGACAGTTAATAATATGGCTTGTCCGTGATTTCTTCTACGGGTGTCAGCGAGGCCGCTCCCCTCCTCCGTCTGCTGAGGAAATGAGCTGCAATTTGTTCCTCCCGTCGTCGTCTCTTTCTCTTTTTGCTGCTACTTAATTAAGTACCCATAAGAGCAAAAAAAAAAAAAAAAAAAAAAACCTCTCTCCGTCCCGACTACAGTGTGAAAACAGAATGGATGAATATGTCAAATGAACTGCTTTGTGTTCAGTGATGCGGAAAATGAGTGTACAAACTCATCTGACATAGTTTCGACGTGTGTTGTCGTCGAGCGCGGAGGCTTTTGAGGTCACGGAAGTCGCCCTCTGGTGGCGCCAATGGAGTCACTCAACTCTTTGGCAAGTAGAGGAAAATAGTTTGAGTTTGTTGATGCCGTTCGCTTATTAGCTCCAATCTAATCAACTCAGAATGACTGCCGAGTGCAACTGTAGTCAGTTTCAGAGAGCAGTGAGAGCATCTTATAAAAGACATTGGTAATTTATGGGGGGGGGGGTACGGAAAACGTCAGGTCTCTCTGACGTGGTCCTGTTTGCCTCCTCGGAGCTCGGCCATCGGGAGGGGAACATGGGAGTTGAGGACGCTACTCCTTCGTGTGGAAAAGGAGTCAGCTGAGGTGGTTTGGGCATCTAATTCGGATGCCTCCTGGGCGCCTCCCACTGGAGGTCTTTTTCCGAGCACGTCCATCTGGTAGGAGACCCCCCCCCGGGGAAGGGATTGTATCTCCCAGCTGGCATGGGAACGCCTCGGGGATCCCCCAGAATGAGCTGGAACATGTTGCGGGTGAGAGGGAAGCCTGGGTCGGCCTGGGTCGGCCTGCTGCCACGGTGACCCGACCCCAGATAAGCGGCCGATGATAGATGGATGGAACCATGCACGGGAAAACAGACCTGACTTTGTTTTGACCAAAACAAAGAAATGCTGGCTGGCAAACTGTGGCTCCAATTGATGTATTTCATTTACTTTTAACTTGTATTTTAACGAAAATAAACCTAAAATCCAGGGTTCATTGGTATCTATTGCATCTATGTTACGCTAGCCAGCTCTTTTATCAGCTCTTTAAGCTAGCTACCATTAGCAGGAGTTTCAGTGAGCTAGCTTTTAGCAGCTAGCTCTCTAATAGCTGCCTATAGTTGGTTGACAAGAGAGGGCGAGTGTACTCGGCTCTACAAGCGCAACTTGTAGAGTAAACCAAACCACTCGAACACATAACACATGTGTAGTTGTGTTGTGTCCCTGTAATGCTGGATTAGCCTGCTAGCAATTGTATAGCAAGATAACCCGCACGAGTCTGAGGTGGTGTGACAAGGCAGAACCCTACTGACCCCACATGCACCAACATCATGTTTGTAATGCTCTACACTTTTACATTCAGAATATTATTTACATGCAGTAATTAGTCGAAGTGTAAGTTGTGTTGAGAGCATTTCCTCATCACAACGTTCTCCGGTAAGCTGCGGTGAATGATGCAGCATGTTGAGGTGGAAAGGAATGCGTCTCCTCGTCCCCGTGAGGCACTGGCTAATGAGGCCTGCGTCATGTACACACCTCCTGCTGTCCACCTCACCGACACCCCCCCCCCCCACCCCCCTCCTCCACCTGCGTGTGAATTTCTGCTGAGCTATGCAACGCTGTCTCTGTGGCGGTTCAGGCACATTTATGATGTACAGCGAAAGAGGGCCTCTTGTTATGTAATCGTTCATTGTCTTAATTGAATTATCACCACATGATTATTGCTTTTCTTCCTGTGTCCGATGCTCACTCTCCCTCTAGAGATGCTGATTTTCCACCAGCAGCGAGCTCAGCGAACTGAAATCATGCGAGGTGTAAGTTGACGGGGAAGTCTTTAAGTTTGATTGTGGCGATCAGCATTTGAATGACGCCCGCGATGAATCCCTTTTTGATACGTGACCGTTGCTCCGCGGAGCTCCGGTCGCCGCACCGTGTTGTCTCTTCTTGAAAAAGAGATTGAAAGGGACAGAGTGTATTTCCTGTTGAAGGATCTTATGGCTGTGCCGAGCCAGTTGCATCTGGCGCACTGTAATCAAACCAATCATGGCGGTTGATGGTCAATGATTGCTTTCAGATTGGCTTGCCTTCACATAGCTCTCACTCCTTTTTTTTTTTTTTCTTCTTCTTTTTTTTTTTTACGGACACCTGCTTTAGCAGCAAGACTGTGAAACCATGGCGATGGAGGGGAGACGGAGGGCTCGAGAAGCATCTGCTACCGCCGCGAAGCCTCTGATGATTTCTAGTGTTTCTGGACTCTAATTAGATCACCAATTCATGTGCCTTTCATTCGGCGAGGCGGCTGGTCATGTTTTAAGTCGCCTCAAAAGAGAAACACTTCTTCTTACATCCTCCCGTGCACTTCCTGCCCACTTTGTCTCTTTATCATACGCACATTTCACTGCGTCATTACCAGCTGTTTGCAGACAACCCAGCAGGAGTCCCCCCCCCCCCACCCACAAGATAGCGTCGCTTGCCACCGTGGTGACGTGTCAGTCCATTTTGAAAAATACACCCTGAAAGGAATGTCTCTCGTGCGACTGCCGGGGCGAGCGGAGCGTGACCGACCGCGAGCGTCGCCGAGTGCGGTCGGTCACGCGCGAGAAGGCGCACAGGAGACACGAACGCTGGGTGTCACTGCCGTCGGATGTTCACGCCTCCGCTGCGGACACGCCGACGATTCAGATTACACCCCTCGCCCCCGAGTAATTGACCCTGAGCTGATATGTCAGGAGCTCGAGGAGGTAGAACATGAGAACCCCTCCGAAGCTCTCGTTGGGAGAACTCTTGCAAAGGGGCGTTGATCTAGTCAGGACCTGGAGTGTGAAGTACCACCCTGCTATTGACTGCTTTGCAATAGGAGGGTATCGAGGGGGGATCTGTTGGAATGGAATATTTCATGATCAAGATTGTTTTTTGTGTATAATCTCCTGTATCGACATGCAGAGCGACACTGTCTCTAGATAGGTCCATTCATGTCGGCCATCTTTCACACACTGCACCTTTTTTTTTAACCACAAAAAGTGTTGTCGTCTTCCCGTGACGTTGTTTACTACTTGAGTTCTGCTCTACGGGCTGCAGTGCCATTTCAATGCATTTTGAGTGACAACATAAACAGTGGAAATCTTCCAAAAGTACTGACATTTATTGGATACGGAGGCGGCTGATGTTGACAATTGATCGCAGTTACTCATCCTTGAAAAAAAAAACGCAGACAAAAATAAGCAGAGGGCAATCTCGCTGTCAACACGGATGCTCTTGTTCACTTACTGCATGTCTTCAAGTGCTCTTACAGGATGAATGCCGCAGAGAAAGTAAATTAGAGCGCAAGTGCACAACCACGTGCTGCACCGACGCCATTAAGTTTGGAAATGAGCTGTAAAAAAAAAAGAAAAACATTAAACTAGACTCTTTTCTGTCTCTCTTTTTTAAGCCCCTGGACTATGAAAGCAAGAAGGCGTACACCTTCAAGGTAGATGCCTCCAATGCTCATCTGGATCCACGATACCAAAGCTTCGGGGCCTTCAAAGACACGGCAACGGTGAAGATTAACGTTTTGGATGTGGATGAGCCCCCGGTGTTCAATAAGCCCTCCTATGTGATGGATGTGTACGAGGACACACCCGCGGGCACCATTATCGGAGCGGTGACGGCTCAGGATTTAGATGCCAGCAGCGGTCCAGTCAGGTAAAGTTATTTTCTTTAGTCTGACACGGTAGTATACACTTTACGCCCCGAGTTTGAGTAACAACTGTGTTGAAAAGTATCAAATGAAATACCGGAAACGTTCACACTGCGCAGTGGCGTCGGGCCCCACAGCGCGCTAGTTACAAGTTAAGAAACACACACACACACACACACACACACATTAGGCTTCTATGTACTTGTGTCTGATTTTACAGTCGATTACTCCGGCCATGGTACTGGGAATAGCTCTTTTTATGGGCTCCATAAAATATTGCGCCGCGAGGACTAAAATGCCTCAACCTTTGCTCATGATTATTTTAGGTTACTCGTGACTTATTTAGATTATGTTTAGTAGTGAATATGGTTTATTTGTAAATATTATAAATTTTTTATAGAAGTTAGTTTGAAAAACACCTTCTTTTTTTTTTTTTTTACAATGCTGTAGATAGAAATAGAGAGAGAAAGTCAGACAATAATAATTTAAAGAAGCGTTATGCATTCTTATATCATCCAGGAGGACTAGGTCTGACTCTGGGGTAAATACTGATTATGAATATTGTGGATCTTCTTCTTGAGAGGCTTCACTATTAAACCAAATATCCCTGGTTGCTCCCGCGAGGATAAAAAGAGCTGAAGGGAGAAAGTACTGCGATACAGCAGCCAGTGATTGAAGGTTTTAGAACTCTAATCCATTCATCAATGTCTCCGGTCTCCGCGCATCGATGTCATCGTGGCTTTAATCTTGAGAGTATTGTCAGCTTTACTCATCAAGAGAACTAATCAATCTCTGAAGAACGTTTGACATTGTGCCCGTCATGTAAAAATCCTGCTCGCATCGTCTCTCGGCGGGCAGCTCCGGACGCGTTGGCGACGTCGTGGCGCAGAGACGATATTATAACTTTATTAGTGGTCCCCGTATTTCCATATCAGGACCTCGACACGTGCGTTTTTAAAATGAGAGTGCACTTGTGAACTCATATATTTATTTTCAATATTTTGTACCTGGGAGAACTTGGCGTTGGCGGACAGCGTCCTTAAAACCACCTCACAAGAAGCCATGCAGCCTTTGTTTTAATGACATTAAAGCGTTTTAAAAACGTTTTTTACTTTGAACAATTCTTCTGTATCGTGACGTATTCCTCGGTGCAACTGAAGATTTGAGCGGTGCGCAGTTACGAGAGGGATTTAAAATCAGTTTCTCTGCATTTGATTGGCCCGGGATAAGGAGGGCGGGGCCTAGAACGTTGCGCAATACGCAGCTACAGAGGACAGTGGCTCTAACACTCGCTTCCTTTGACCCTGAGAGTTGCAGATTGATTGATTGATGGACGGATGCCATGATTTTATTGGTCGAGGGAGCTAAAATGCACATATATACTGTAGGCTATGCCCTTTGGCTGACATCCACTTTCCAAATTATGTAACCGTCTGTCATTTTGAAAAGTGTTATCTTAACTTGGAGTGTCCAACTGTTTTCCTGTAAAGCTACTGTAGGATGATCCATTTTCTGTGATATATATATATATATAAATATATATAAATAAATAAATAAAAGGTACGGAACATCAATGTATTTTGATTGTTTTTCATAGAACTCAAACATTGTTCCTTTTCTAATGAAATTCATAGCGTAACAAAATGCCCCCGGGGTCCTCAGATCCTAAGAAGTTTTTTTATAGATCTGACGTGCCGGACTCAAACCCCAAATCATTTCGCTGCGTTCGTGCACCCACACGAGTACGCGCACACACACACACACACACACACACACGCATGAAAACTTGAGTGGCGGATAACAATAGACCGGCAAAAAAAGACAAAAGAAGCGTGTTCTTTAAAAAATGCATGAGAACCTTTTTGTTTTTCGGACCTCCTCTCACAGCCGCTGCCTTTTTTTCGCCGGTGGCGCGTCGTCGCGATGGTTCTCGGGATATGCATCGCTCGATATATGTACGGCGAAAAAATACCTGCGCGGCATTAGTTTTATTATGAATATTTTATTCCGGGGGGAAAAACAAAAGAATGCAGGAAGTAGCAAAAAAAGAAGCGTATTTGTCTCCGGCACTTTAAATATTTATCAAAAAGCACATCTGACATTATTCATTTGTGTGCATTCGGAGGGCGGTCGTGCATTCCTCACTTAAAAAAGAATAGACCCGATGACCCGTCATGCATATGGAATTATGCTTTTAGTCTTTTAGTCTCTACTGATTCGGCTATTTAGCCGTATAGAGCCGAGTTAACTGGGGAAACAAAAGGGGCCTCATGAATTCTGCATTGTTGGCCGCTTCCTAAAGTTTGAATGCGTTTTCAAGACTGAGCTTTTGGCCTCTTGGTCTAATAATGGTGGAAAATGAACGCAAATTTGTGCTTTAACTTTTTCCCTCGAATCACTTCTTTTGCATTGTGCGTCAGCCTTTTCTGGGCTGAATTAACATTGCGGCGGTTGAAAGTAGGCGATAACGCCGTAATTCATTTTCCATATCTGCGGTTCTCGGTACTCTCAGAGTCGAGCGTAAGTAGACTCTTTTAGATCTTTGATTTCTTTCTCACGACTGTTGATGAGCTATATTCTCCTACAAGATAACGGAGTGATTGAACCAATTACAAGTAAAACAGTTTAGATTTTTGATTTTTTTTTTGTCTCTCATAAAGATATAAGACGTTTTTCTCGAGCCATTTATCTTCACAAATTGCATGTGCGGTGGCTCGGGTGTGTTTTTTCTGCTTCCAAGGAAAATATCAAAGCATCCATAAAACGTGATCTAATCTGTAGTATTCTGGGCAATCTAACCGCCGGGTCACACCGACACCGTACCGCACGCTTCGGTAGCAGCTTGTACAAACTCTCCCACCACCCCCGGAGGCTAAATTGTGAACCATTGATCTTTTGAACTCTTGATGGGAGTTTTGGCCGTAATATTTATCAAAGAGACTCTCGCTAAACTAGTTTGGACACGTTCATGTTCACTTCAAGGCCGCTCGCGCCACACAGAGTTTAAGAGGGAACCAACAGCTTGTTAAAAAGAAATCTACTTTATTTTTTATTAATGACTTGGCGGGTTTGAATTTACTCTAGGCTTCTTTCTATGAATGACTCATGTCCATGTTTGAGTCTCTGGTGTAAAACACAACAACAACGAGCATGATCAATATTAATAGGAAATAGCCTTTAAAGATCAAGCAGCTTGCCACGAGAAAGATCAGGCAGAATGTGGCAGAGAGATTCCTTCATGTGGCTCAAGCCCCCGAGCAGCTCAGCCTCCAACCTGTGGCAGTGCCCACGAGCAAGGCGTCCCACTACCCCAACCTCTGACCTCCTTGTGAAGAGGAATGAAGCGCGACAACATATTTTTTTTTCTCCTCTGGGAACTCAACTCACACAATTATTAATGAAAAATAGCCTTTGGAGATCAAAACGTGTATTGACCGAAGGGGGGGGGGGGGGGGGGGGGGGGGGGGGGGGCGAGCACCAAACATGTAGTGACCAGGGGGGGGGCGAGCACCAAACATGTAGTGACCAGGGGGGGGGGGGGGCGAGCACCAAACATGTAGTGACCAAGGGGGGGCAAGCACCAAACATGTAGTGACCATGGGGGGGGCGAGCACCAAACATGTAGTGACCGGGGGGGGGGGGTCACTACATGTGTACGCGCAGTACGTCGTCTCGGCGAGATTGATGCATTTTTTCGACGATGCCCGAAAATGAGTTTAAATTCCCTGAAAAATCCGTTTGCTCAGCACGGCCGCAGCAGCCCCCCCCCCCCCCCACCCCCCCATTACAAGATTAGAATGCATGTGCGACCCTCAGCACATTTTCTGTAAATGACCATTCAGAATGAGTAATGAAGGCTACGCCAACACGGCATTACACCTACCTCACGTACGAGTCCGGAGGACGGACAAATCACAGCGGTTTAACTCGCCGGTTTTCGTGTTTGGACGCCATTAAACGAACATTTTGTTCTCTTTTCTTTTAGGTATTCCATCGACTGGAAGAGTGACATGGACAGCTACTTTGACATCGACCCAGTGGAGGGGACCATTTCCACCAACGAACTCCTCGACAGGGAGAGCATCGCCCGGCACAATATCTCCATCGTGGCGACCAAACTTAGTAAGTATGACAACGGCGATCGATTGCGAGTCATGCGGGTGTCATCGCCCCCCCCCCCACGCCCGCCATAATCCGTGTGAAGGATTTAACACACTTTTACTCAAGTCAATACTCAATCCCATTTTGCAGGAAAGGTTTATAGGTAACCATAAACCATGACGGCTCTCCCGGGGGATTGTATCTTCAGAACATTGTCTCTTCCGGCGCCCCCTCCTCTTTACCGTCTTTTATTTTAAACACACTTGACGACATTGGCATTGAAAGACAGCGTCGTCTTTGCCTCCTCGAGCTCCGCGGCGGCGTCGCAGCATCTCGGGAAAAGAAGGAAAACGGACGCGCCATCAAGCTAATTATGTTTTTTTTTTATGAAGGAAGCAAATTTCCCCAAAATAAATAAAGCAAATCCATCGTCTATCAAGTCATCACATCTGCTGAGAACCGTCAAAGTCATTATCCCAGAGGCTGGCTGGTGCTCGATCAAAATTACACACGCCGTATATTCATTAGGACGGACTGTGAAATATGAGCCGTTAAAACTTGAGTCATTGTCGCCTTGGAAACTGATATTACTCACTTTCCCTCAAGGTCATGGTAGTGACATGCTAATTCTGCTTCCAGTGTGTGTGTGTGTGTGTCTTTGTGTGTCTTTTGTGCATAAATGTCAAGGAACTGGAGGGAGTCGGAGGTTTTTTTTACGACACAAATGTTTACGTTATCTGACGTAATCTCACGGGAAGGCGTATAAATAATCCACACAAAAAAATATTCTTTATTCATATTCAGGACCTTTCACGGTAACCAATCACGAGCAGGCTTTGATGGAAGGGAAACTGTCCGTGTGCATTGGCCTATATGAAACTAAACTTTAATTTATCTCAAACATCGTGCTAATAAACGAGCTACTTTGTGAGAGAATCCGGTCAAACACGGCGTCTCTCAACTCCAACCTAAACCAAAATATAGCCCGAAATGTTGCGCAGGAAGCAAGAAAGGCGTCTTTATTGCTCCCTAAATGACCTTCAAATGGTTGTAAAACTCCTCGACTTTTGGTCAGGGTGAGCTGGTGTAGCGTATACTTGATGCAGGTATTAGGCAGTATTTCTGAACCCATCTTGCCCTCGCTCACATTATCCCCCCACCCACCCCTCTGATCCAGGCCTCTGGCCTCTCTGGTTCCCCCCCCATAGAGACTATTTTCACCGTGAGAGAAAAGAACAGAGTTCACATCCAAAGCCAGTGTTAAATAAAAATAATGGTTGAACTGGTGAAAACTGGGATGGAGATAAAAACCCAGCACAGCCTGTAGTTTGTCTCCCTCACTCTTTTGACTTCATACATGTCTTTGACCTTGAGCGAAGAATTTGGCAGAACTTTTGCGCTCCAGAGTTTTGTAAAAAGACATATATATATATTTTTATACGGCTCCTCTGAGGAGCATTCTATTATCCTCTGTGGGGATGTTTTCTGTCTTGTTATTCAGATTCTAAAAACCATAAAGAACAGCCGTAAATACTGAAGCGAGACACCTTGAAAAACCCACTGTGATAATGCATTGTATGAGAAGAGGTCATGCGCCGAGTAAAAGAAAAGAAAAAAACCTAAATATTCGGACATTTCTACATCGTGGAGCATCCTCACTGCAGAGCGGTTTTTCAATAAATAGTAAATGCATGCAGAGCTCCACATTTGACCCGTTTCTGCATCCGCTGTGTGTACTTGCTGCTAATGCTTTTCAACATGTTCTCCCACCCCCACACCGGTGTTATTGCCCATTACAATGACTCAGGAGGAAAACAATACCATGTTGTTGGATGACATTTGCCTGGAATAAAAAAGGATTAGTCCGGTGGTCGCTAGACGCTGCAGCCACGCAGCGAAGTGAGACGCGGTGCACGGCGGAGAGGCCGCGCTAAATAAGAGCCGGGGGTTAAATTATCGTTTATTTTGGCATTTAAGCCCGGTGGCAATTATTAGGAGTCAAAAAAAAGGAGGAAGAGCTATTAAATGGATTAATAACCTCGGCGGGAGGAACGCTCTCTATCTATTTACAGCAATTGGGTGTAGTTTCACACCCGAAGATGGAGTTTTGAGTCGACTTATTCCAACCGACGTTTGCACTTTCTCAACAGATTGCTGAGCGCGAGGAATGCTTCTTTTGCAGTACGTTTTTTTATAGATTGGTGGTTTTGATTGCGTGCCCGCTCGCTCGGTTGATTTGTTTTTTATTAAAATGAGCTTAATCAAAAAATAATAATGTAATATCCAGTAGAAACGCAGTAAAAAAAAAAATTGCAGGCGGCGCTCGCGCTTGACCGATGGAGCGTTCTGAGGGGGCAACAACGGAAATCGGTTCAATAAAAATAAATAGAGCATTTGCTGTGAAAGGCTGACTGCAGTCAGATTTGAAATATAATGGCTATCCCATTGCTCCATCTAGTGGGCTGAAAGATATATCACCGGCGAGAGAGTCAACAGTTATGGAGATGAGGTTTTTGAGATGAGGAGGGAGCCATGAACTCTTGTATCCAGAAATCCAAGACGCTTCTTTTTATTTATTTTTTTATTTTACACATTTCATTCATCTAGATTTGAAGTGGTTCAAAAACTTTTTTTTAGAAGCCGTAGAACTCAGGACCTCGATGACAGACGATATCTTTTTTTTTTTTTTTGCTGGCCCCGAGCTTCGGGTGTTGGTCGTCGGTTTAAAGCAGCAAATCCCGCTCAGTGTCATTTCTACCTCGGTGGGAAGATTGCTTTTTCCATCAAGGTCAGACACAGGTTACTAACTGAGCTGTGGCTGCGTCTCCGATCCCTTTGAGACGATCCACAGAGCCTCCCTGCATTCTTCTAAACCACCCACCTACACACACACACACACACACACACAAACAAGTGCACACTAAGCCCCCCCCCCCCACTGCAGTGCAAAGCCTATTCCCACACCAAATACATAAAGTTTACCTTACTTGGGGCTTTCGCACAAAAAGAACATTTCCCCCCCCCCCCCCCCGCCGCATCGAGGAAACATTGTAACAAACAACCCCGGATTCAAGTGGGTCCCTTCTCAACGGGGCTTTCACACTATAATTAATATGAGTTGCACAGCTCACGGCTCAAACCCATAACCCAACCTGATGAAAATATTCTCTCTAAAGAGCCATATCCCCGTAATGAGAGCCATGCTTTATTTGTAGTCGGCGCACGGGAGGCATTCGGTGTGTGTGTGTGTTTTTATTTAATTCTCCTTCACGTCGTCAATCAAAACAAGCGCCATAAAAGCGGCGGCGCTTATTCATGCACCGACATGTGCCAGACACATCATAAAAGGTGTTTTGCAGACACGTTTGAGCAGAGCGACGTACAGTGGGCAGGCAGCTGTAGGGGCTTCAGCATCCGGACACTCGGACCGGACTCGTGACGGCCTCCTCGACCACTTTGGCCATCCGCACTGCAACGGGGTGGTCAAGCTTTACGCGTGGGCCGGCCGTGCGACGGCAGTACTTCTCCGTATCCACGTGATGTCAGTGCTGCGAAACAACGAAGAAGAAAGAAACAAAACACCAACTGCCACGTTGTATTCTTTTCTGCACTTTTATTCAAACACCTGTGTGCGTTGTGTTTTTTTTTCTTCTTCTTCTTCTTCTTCCCCAGACAGTCCGGTTCTGACCAGTCGGGTGGCCGTCACCGTCAACGTGCTGGACATCAACGAGTTCCCGCCCGAGCTCGCCAGTCCTCACGAGACCTTCGTTTGTGAAAACGCCAAAATGGGACAGGTGCGTCTCCGCCTCTTCCCGAGCACGCCGTCGCTGCGCCGTTTAATTTGTATTTTCTTCCCAGTTAAAGACGTGTTGATTTTCTCAGTGAGTCCCACAGCTGTTGATTGGAGTGTCGTTTGACCTCCCCGCTGAGGTGATACGGAAACGTGTTAAACTGAATATGAAAAGGTGTGGATTCATAAATAACGGCTGGCAAAGTCTCAATGTTTACGAAACGCCGATCACTATTTAGCTCTCGTGTTGACGCCTAACCACACGGTTGATTTCCAGTGTTCCACTCAAGGTCACTTGAATGAAACCTTTTCAAACCCTTCGACGCCGACTGTGTGTCACAAGAGCAGCACTTTGCATATCAGCAGCCACAGAGTACATTTCACATGATGTGTTTGAGATGCAGTGGAGAAGTTGCCTGTGCGCATTGTGAACCACCTGTGCCTGTAAATTAGCCCATTAGCCGGCATCTATATGCAGTTAGCGTTCGAGGGGGAGCAGCTTCCTTGGCAGTCCATCAAATCGCTGTAGACGGAGGATGTTTTTTGTTGGTCCTCGGGCCTGTCGCAATCAAAACAGCAGGCGTGCCCCTGCATGCGAGGACGTCACTGTCTCCCCTGACGTGACAGGAAGTTGGCTGTGACTTTTGTCATGTTGTCAGCCTTTGGAGACTCGGGACACTTGGAACTTGGGTTTTGAGGCTAATTTGATGCTGATGTTGTTACAAATCAAATTTCCAGATGCAGTAAAATCAAGGCAAACTTTTCCTTTCAGTCAGCTGTTGCCAGGATGCTGCACGGACGCGTAATTATTCATTTTCTTTGGCAAAGCAACTTCAAAAAGGGCAGAAAATCAAACGCGAGAACTCGACAACCACGGCCTTATGTTCAGATCGGCCGCAATCACCATGCAGTGTGCGCCGTGTATTCAAAAAGGCATCACCTCCTCTTCCACCTCCTCTTCCTCCGGTGCAGAACATATACTTTCCTCCCGCGTTTCCACAGCGTGATTCCACCAGGTGTTGTGCACAGCTGCTGGATTATAAAAGGACTGCAGATCTCTCTCTCTTATAAACTCCACCGCACGTCTCCTCTCCCCAGAAAAACATACAAACCGCTTGATTTGGAGAGCGCGCCTCTCGCTGCAACCTCCCACGTGAAAATAATCTGTAAGCCCGGGACGCGGCCAATCAAAAGAAGCGACTTGATTATTCTCATGGAAACGTGTGTGGGTGACTGTTTCCTTATTTTCTTATTTATTGAGCGTCCTGACTGGTCAAGTGTGAAATGAGGGAAAAACGACGACAACGGGAAACATAAAACATAATATATTTCCTGCTGTTAGGTTCTGCCTCTTAGATACACTCAGGACAGCGAGTGCTATTATGCGTTTCTCTTTGATGTATTTCGTTTCACTGGCTTTTAAATTTTTTTTTATAATGCCACGTTGAAACACTAACCCACCGGATCAGTCTTTTTTTTATTCTGGCATAATTACATTTACATTTACAGCATTTAGCCCGGCGCTCTTTATCTCGCGCAGTTTACAATGCGGCCGAGTGCACAAGCAGAATACACTTGAAGCCATTAAACGTACACAATAGAAGCCCGGAGGTTCGAGAGCGTCCACAGCTCCACTTGTGATGGAGACGAGGTGGGAAGCGCTTTACGGTCCGAGAAAAAAAAGGAGCATTTCTGTCACGACGGATTATAATTAATAGTGTAATTAGAAAATAGAAAAACACACCTCACGGCTTTTTAAAGGCTAATGCCAAATACTGATGATGAATTTCCCCATGAGGGATTATTAAACTGTGCTTACTTCTTCTTCTTTTCTTTTTTTTGCAACTGGAGCTGATAGACAGCGTCCGACTCGAATTTCATACGCTTAGCATTTAAAAAGGGGGCTTAATATGAAACTCTGAGCGTATCTATTGCCTCCACATGGCTCTCAACATGGCGGCTGCTGAGTCGGCATCTAGAAGCTAGCATTGCCCACGGATCCAACAGTGCTGACAGAGAGGGGAGGGGGGGGGGGTGTTAGTACTTTTCCGCCATGACACACGTGTCCATCGGATGGCGTTATCAGCTTTAACCGCCACATGAACGCAGCGCGGCGGCGTGCACTAAAGGAGAGGGAGAGTGACTTCATTCCACGCTCAGGTAGACGTTACACCACGATATCTTTGCGCAGCACGCCGTTGTTTGCACGCTGCAACGATGCTCTGAATGTCGAGTATAGAACCTTTTTAAAAAGGTAAAAACTTTAAAAGAGCGGAGCACAGTTGAAGGAGGGATTAAAGTTCAAACGCTTTTGTCTTTGATTGGACCGCTGAAGAAAAGTGGTCGTCCTTTGAATACGGAGCTGCAGAGGACGGTGACACATACACACACACACACACACACACACACACTCCCTTGTTGACATGTTGCAGATTGATTCATGATGTCATGGGTTGAAAATTAGCTGTATTATTTTATGCAAAACACACGGCATATCTGCATGTATTTAGAAACGGTTGAAGAATATGACCGGTGTGTTGCTCTAAAGCTTTAAGGGATCATTAGACAAATAATGTGACATTTAAACGTGTCTGTATTGTGGAGGCTTCATAGGTAATTAATCAGTTGGGCAGTCCACAGATAATTCATTGACAGTTTTGATTAATCTGTTGTTATTTGTGAAGTAAAAATGCCAAACATTTTGCATGTGCAATGCTGCTTTTGAATTGTTCTTGTTATACGTCTAAAAAAAAAAGAAAGTTGTACAAATGTTTTTTTTAGGCCAGTTAGAATCGATCCAGGGACACAGCAGCTTTATGGTATGCAACGTGTCCTCTGTGGTCAGTTCTGATGGACATTAGACAATATAATAAAACATTTAAAAAAGGATCGACGGATTAAATGCAAGGGGAAAGTAATTGCCATTTGCAGCTCTTGATTTATTCATCGCCAAGGCTAATTTGGTCGCTGGAAAGAATCGATAGTGCAAAGTGTACAGCTGCTGTGGGGGGAACAACACAGCGCTCATCACACCTGGTGTCGGGTGAACTCCTCTGGAGGAGGTTTCATTCAAACACTGAGAGGAGAGAGAGAGAGAGAGTGAGACAGAGAGAGAAACACCGAGACGGGTGATGTACCGAGGCAGGAGGGCAACCGGTGGCTCCTGCACCCGATCCGCGGCATCAGGCCTGGAGCAGGTCAAGCATGGTGGGTGGGGGGGGGGGGGGCAGGCCAGACGGTTTCAGGGGAAGCTCTGAGACGTTTGGGGTAAAGAGAAAAGAGGAGAGTCCGGATACGGAGGCGGCTGGATCCTCTGGCACTGGTGGAAAAATGTTATGTTGTTTCAGTATAAAAGCTTTCATGCATTTTTTAAATACAAGTCATCCTGTTTGTAGTCGTTCATCCAATAGAGTCTCTTTTCTTTTTTCTTCCTGTGGGTAATATTGGGATGTCAGTTGGCGTTTGTATCTGTAGTACAACGTATACAAAATAACTGGTTTCTGTTCTGGACCCTTGAACAAGCTCCAGCAGTTCGGAATATCAACTTTATCCATCGCACCGGGTGGCGAGGTGATCTTGAGATGTTAACAAGAGCGCTCAGCGGCGGCGTGCCGAGAACAAACTGCCTTGTTCCAGCGCCGACATTCTGACACGCCGTCAGTTCGGTTGACACTTCTGTTCAATGTTGAATCATTTTTAACATGTTTCTGCCGGAGCGTTTTGACCTGTCGGGAGTTTTATTTTCCATTAAAAAAGAAACAGCCGACATTGAACGAAACCTTCGGACTGTGCACATCTGGACAGTTTCCTGTCAACCCGTGTACTCCATTCAGGCAGGACGAGTAGGGACTTGAGAGATGAATGCCTTCCAGTTTTTGATCATAGAACATGATTTGTATTTTCTATTTCAACAGGTGATTCAGACATTCGGTGCAAAAGACGAGGATCTGCCAACTGCTGGGCAACGGTTCTCCTTCAAATCACCAAAAGATGACATGAAGAACAAGAACTTCACCATCCGGGACTTTGGAAGTAAGTTTGGAAGTAGCAACTATTGTTGATAACGGGGCAAATCAGTACAGTGCAGTGCGAAGAATTTGCGGAGATATTTAGTATTTTTATTCACGTCAGGCGTATTTTACCGTATTCCTATTGAGATTTGAAATCTCTATTTTGAGGGGGTTCTGGGAAAGAAAGCAGCATGAAGAGTTTCAGATTTTAAAAAACACACGGAAAGAAAGAAAGAGAAAATAATTGAAGAAAACGAAGCGAAGAAACAATTAATCTGTTGCGTTGAAGCTAACAGCGCTAACTGTGCTAACTGTGCTAACAGCGCTAACAGCGCACACAATAGCAGCAGTGTTACTGGGTGGGTTTTTACTCTACAACGCGCAGTCAGGACGAAGCTTTCAGCTGTAACCGCTGTATGAGAGCAAGTGCACAGCGTCGGCAAATTAGCTAGCCGGTGAGCCGCGTCACATGCACCGACATGCAGCAACATGCACCGACATGCAACAACATGCACCAACATGCAACAACATGCAACAACGTGCCCCGACATGCAACAACATGCACCAACATACCCCGACATGCAACAACATGCACCAACATACCCCGACATGCAACAACATGCACAAACATGCCCCGACATGCAACAACATGCACCAACATACCCCGACATGCAACAACATGCACAAACATGCCCCGACATGCAACAACATGCACCAACATACCCCGACATGCAACAACATGCCCCAACATGCAACAACATGCAACAACATGCCCCGACATGCAACAACATGCACCAACATACCCCGACATGCAACAACATGCAACAACATGCACCAACATGCAACAACATGCACCAACATGCAACAACATGAACGCTGGCTGACCCGGCGAATACGAACACAGCAAGACGACACACACACACACAAAATTACAGTTTCTTGGAAAGAAATTAGAAGGTGATTTTGTTTTCTGAAAGGCACAACAAAATGGCCTTAATAGTTATTGAAAAACCTACTCATTGCATATTGTTAACAGCTGCATTTTGGTGCAAATAATGCAACACATATAACCAGTATTCTTATTATTGTATTCTACGCATGAAGCTAGTTAGTGGGGACCATTTGAAAAGGTTGTTGCTCATAGCTCACGGAGTGACACGTCCCGGTGCTAAAAATAAGTTAAACACATGCAGTCAGACGTTGCCTTCTAATAAGGGCATATATGACACTCTGCGGTGTGCGCTGGCCGAGCCCTTTGAAGTCGAACCAGAGAGACGGGCAATGAAAAGTGGGACACGGCAGGATGAGGCCAGGGGAAACGAATGCATTCACCATCCCCGACAACACCGGGTCCGAACCTCTGATCCAGTTTTCCCTTTTTTTCGACACACCGTCTTGCAGTTTCCTGACTGCCAGAGGCCCCTTTAACCAGCGCACACACTCCAGATACAGGGGGAGATCTGATGGGCAGGGACAGGAAATACAAACACCACGGGCACCGCAGGACAGGTCCGGCAAGAGAGAGAGAGAGAGAGAGAGAGCACAAACAAGATCACGGTTTTTCACAACATGCAAGGTGTGCTAAAACGTCTGACCTGTCAGGAAAAAGGGCCGTGCTCCGTCAGTGGAACAAACCGGGCCTGACAAGGGTCAGGCGGTCTATCTGCAGCGGACAGACCCGGGCAGGTCCGACCTGACACGTCCTCCTCCCCCCCCCCTCCGCCGTACGCACTGTCGGCCTCTATTCCGCTCGTCCGTGCTCACACCTCCGGGCTGTCTTCCCAAGTCGTTCCCTTTTGTGTTCCTTTATTTATTCCCCGTATCTCTCATCTCTCATCGCTAATCTGCCGTTCCTCCAGAGTGATGCCGCCTGCACGCCGAGATAACAAAATAACAACCAATCGCAACAGTTGGCGCAGACGCTAAACGCTTTGCAGTGTTTTTTAGGGGGGGGGGGGGGGGGGGGGGGGGCGGGGGTGGCGGGGTACTAGGTGGGGTCGGGCTCCATCGGGCTTTTAAAGAAAGCGGCGTAAAAACAGCGAGGGCTTTGATAAGGCCGCGCTTTGATACGCTGCAGTTTCTCATCACCTTCAGGGAGACACATTTTGGTGGAGGATTACAAGTCTTGGACCTCCAGACTTGTAATGTGTAGCTCAGGAGGATTGTGTGAGGTAACACTTAGGGGGGGGGGGGTTCAGAAAACTCTCTCACCTGTACAGATGAAGGGATAAGCACTTGCTGCACTACTTCAGGCCTCCCCATGCACACTTGGAGGCTTCTTCTAATCTAAGACTACATGCTCTTTTGAAAACTTGTTTCAAAGATGTAAAGATGTCCTTTTCATCGTCTAGACAACACAGCCGGAATCGTGACCAAGCGGAACGGCTTCCGACGGCGTCTGCAGGAGATCTACTTCCTCCCCGTGGTGATCGACGACAACGGCTACCCTCCGAAGAGCAGCACCGGCACCCTGACCGTCCGCGTGTGCGGCTGCGAATCCAACGGCTCCCTGCTCACCTGCAGCGCCGAGGCCATCTTTCTCCCCGTGGGCCTCAGCACGGGAGCCCTGGTCGCCATCCTCCTGTGCATCGTCATCCTGTTGGGTGAGACCTGTTGTCTTCTGGCCTTTTTGTAAACGTTCTTCTTTGAAGCGCCAGGGGTCATTTGTAATATTTTTTAAGGAATAACCTCTACAACTTTCTGAAAATTAAATGTCCGTACTACTTCTGTGCCCAAACCAGCAACGCTGTGGTGTCTCAGCAAACACACATCATGATGTCACTCAACATATTGGGCTAAGCTTACTGTAAGACACTGAGCTCGACACCTCAGATACATATTTTAATAACAGACAGATCTATTACATTTTCCTCCACCAGTCCAAACACACTGAGCTGACCGTCAGACTTGGTCTGGCATCTCTCCAGGAGTGTACGCACTTAATTATAGAACGCATATGAATTTGGTCATTCAATGAGACGTTTCGAGATTGGAGGGAGGGCCGCTTGGCTCTATAAACTAAATCCAATCTTGCTGCTCTGTGGCTCCTTCCCAGGCTACAGCTTTTCACATTTCCCACAAGGTCATAGTTGTAAAATTCCTCCTTTCATTCTCCGCTATTAATGTCCAAACTCATTTACATAGCAGGGTTGGAAGTAAATGTAGCTTTATGGGATCTCTTTCTGAATTATGAACATTAGCTGGTCGGTTATTACCGTTTTACAGCGGAAGTCAAGGGCAGCCATGACCTTTTGAATTGAGCTCTATTTACTTCTCTTTTAATCCACCGTTACATTCCAGCTGCGTCTCATCATAAATCCTTTTATTGTCTTCATGCATATTATTCAAGGTAAAATATGCCGCTTGGATTTCTTCCTTTTATATGTAAGCGAACATAAAAGCACACGGACGATTGTCGCGGTTGTGCGGTAGAGCCGTGACGGGTGGGTCTTCATCTCGGAGGGGTGTCTTCAAAGCTCCAAGTTGACTCCTTCCCCCCCCTCCCTCCCTCCTTTCCTCCCCTCCCTCCCTCCTTTCCTCCCTCCTTCCGCCCTGTCACGCTGTCCCTGGGAAGGATGGAGGCAGGTAGACTCAGACCTCACACGGAGAACACTTCCACAGAGCCACTTAGCTCCTGTGCAGTGATGTGTCACCATGACCCAGTTGTCCCCGTGGGGACAAAATGAGGTAAATTAAACAGATCAGCGCCCGGGACTTTCATCCGCATTGCCGTTCCTCCCCCCCAAAAAAAACCCGACGCGGATTGGCTGCCACGCGGTGACGAGCTGTGTTCAACCAGTGTGTCCTCCAATAACCGAGTGTTATTGAAGTCTAAGTCGGTGCCACTGGGGGGAGCTGGCACACTATACACAGGGAGATAACATCGCATGGAGGTCGGAGAGGATGTGAGATTCAGAAAGAAGAGACCTTCTTTTTTTTCCCAGCCTGAATGTATTTATTGGACTCATTCACGTGAATGATTTCAGTTTCATCCTGTTCCATTGCTCTTGTGCTCGGGATGCACATTATATATATTAAAAACCCAAAGGAAAAAACACATATTTGACTGCATATTTCACCGAGGAGACAGAGCCCTCACACGCAGGGAGAAGGATTGATCTGACGGGAGGAAGGCAGAGAGAAAGAGATTACTTGTAACCTCATGTGTTGAAAATAACACGACAGTGTCTGAAATATGCAGAACCCCGGGGCGACCTCTGAATGGTGGCACAAAATGAAACTATGAACTGTGTGCTTTGGGTAAATTCTCAGTGGTACCATTTTTTACCCGACAGTGCTTACAGTTCTCGTGCTATCTATTAAAAGCATACGACGCTGCCAGCACACTTGATTTGCAGTTCAACTCCCAGAAGGCATTGCAGGTCAGAAGAACTGTGTTGTAGATGTCTAGGTTACTTATAACCATAGTTTCAGTGCGATTGCATCTACTGTATCTCAGGGTGTTGCAGGATTTGACTAAATAATTGAATTCTGGCTCAAACATAGGTAACATGTAAACCAGACATCTAAAATACATCACAGCCGTGGCAGCGTACTTAGGCACAGTGTTGCCTCGAGCCTACAGCCAACACCTGAATGCTAACAGCCCCACAATGCTCGCTGCTTTATATTCACCCTCTTATTTTAGTTTGTAAGCATGCAAAAGATGAACATACAGTACAGCTGAAGCTGATGGGAAGGTACCTAGTGTTCCACATGCATGTGTAAACCAAAGTGAAAATAACATTTAGGCCTGCTGGTGGTACTAGCTACACAGTCATAACAATTCATGCTGTGGTGGGGGATTTGAATATATGGGACTTTTAATGATTTTAATGAGATTGAATGGCAAACCATCCAACAGTCTTTTGGACATTTTACTTTCGGGACCTTCAATGTCTGCACGAAATTCCATGTAAATCCTCCCGAAAGCTGTTCGTTTAGTCCAGATCAAAGACCCCGCAATCCCAAGAGCCACGCTGCTAACATGGCTACAAAGTTTAAATATATACAACACTTATGGCTCAGTTTGAATCCAAAAGACCACAAACTTGGAAGCCATAATCTCATTTTTTTTTCCATGCTCAGTAATGGCGGTGCGTCCACAGTGGACTAATTATCTCGATTTGTTCCCTCCCCACAGTAATCGTGGTCCTCTACGTGGGCTTGAGGCGGCAGAAGAAAAAAGAAACCCTCATGTCATCCAAAGAGGACATCCGGGATAATGTGATCCACTACGACGACGAAGGCGGCGGCGAGGAGGACACGCACGCGTTCGACATGGGGACGCTTCGCAACCCCAAGGTCGTCAAAGAGAACCTGTTCCGCAGGGACGTCAAACCCGAGATGAGAAGAGGTCCCAGGCCGCCGGTCTCGCAGGACAGCGCTGACATCCGAGATTTCATCAACCAGCGGCTGAAAGAGCACGACGTGGACAACGCGGCGCCGCCCTACGACTCCTTGGCCACGTACGCTTACGAGGGCGACGGCTCGGTGGCGGAGTCGCTCAGCTCCATCGACACTCTCGCCGTAGACGTCGAGGAGGACTATGATTACCTCGACGACTGGGGGCCACGCTTTAAGACTCTGGCGGGGATATTTGGGGAACAGTCGGAAACTCAGTCGGACTCGACCACTACGGAGAACACACATTGATGTTATTCACAGACTCGGGAAAAAAAAGAAGTTGGCGTCGCACGCACACACACACACACACACACACACACACACACACACTGAACCATGTTTTTTTCTCATTGTTTGTCTTCCCATGTCTGTTTTCACCTTTTTTTTTCCAGCTCACCGGTTTCTATTTCAAGTGGTACTTTATCATGCTCAGTCCCAAAATGAAAAAATTTAAAAACAAAAAAAACATTACATGAGCCAAGCAGCCAATACATTTCCTTTCAATTGAATGTTCTTGTCTTACGTTTGGTTTCCTGTTGGGGAATACGCATACACATGGAAATGTTGCCATTTCCTAGAACATCCTTAAAAGTGCCTCAATATAATTGTTCTCTCACTTGCTATATTTCATGCCACACACATCCAGTGTTGTCCTTTAGAAGCCCATAGGTTTAAGCAGATGCAGTCAGCATACTGCGCTCTGATTGGCTCAAGCATCCACCGAGACCAACGTCAATCCCGTGGGGACAATGAAGTGCCACCAGGTTTTGGCCAAAGATGTTTTGAATGTTATTTATTGTTCTATTTATTTATTGGCCGATTGAGTTTGATTCGATTTATTTTTGTGTGTATTTATTTATTTATCTCTGTCATCAATCTGTAATTTTTTTTATTTTTGGAAACACTCGAGGAATTTTGTAATTAAAAGAAATAAGGCCCACATGAAAATGTATGTTTCTGTTAGGTGGGTCATGTGAATAGACTTGTACTAGAGTTGTAAAAAAAAAAAAAAGAAGATATTAGGGCTAAATACTGCAGTTCAGTCATGTAATAAACACAGTTTTCTTAAATAAACCACACTTGGACAAAACCCCTGTCTGTGTTCACTTATTTTGCTCACATTATGTAAATGTTGCATTTGGTAAACATTTCCTCCATGTCGGCATGTTGTCAACATTGGGAGTGTTAACATATCGCTGCTAGCATTTACCTCATAGCAGCTATTTTAAGCCATAGTAGCTCAAAGTACAGCCTCACAGAGCTACATTTTACACCCTATTTATTATAAACTGTGGTTGAGTTGCGCTGCCTGCATTGCATGTGAACATCTGTCCCAAATACCACCTTCAAGACTGTCCACCCCCCTGGAAGATAGAAATGACTTAACAGTTGACTGGTTTTCTTCTGACAAATAGACAAACAAATGCCCTCAAAGTGAATGTTTCCACATTTGGCTAAAAGTCCCCAATGCCGAGGAAAGAGAATCCAGTCACACGCAGGCTTCAGTAAGGTATCAAGAGGGCCAATTTCCCCCAGTCATTGAATGGAGTAGCTCAGACCTTTCTTTCCATGGTCTGCTGACGACATAATGGAAGTTCTGGATGAAAGCCAAAGCAGTCAGTGACACACAATGCAGAGCCTCTACCAATGGATGCGAGGTGATTCCCCTTTCTATCACATCCAATAGGTATCCCTGAAGGCCCGAGCTTCAGTCAATGTGCAGCGAAGTGTTTAAATTGACATTAAGCAATCTATGACCCCTTGCAGACAGCAGGAATTACAACAACAGTGACATAACTGACCTTCCACTCAATTACTTTGAGTTATAGTGGTCTGAAACTGACACCGACAATGTAGTCCCGTTTTCAAATGAGAAATGAGTGATTTTGAGCTAATTGGAGAAGAAACCCAACAGATGTATCACCGTAAAACAAACAAAATGAATAATGGAAACTGCCCTCATCAAAAGGAGTTGACCAGAGTGACATATTGTGTTGTTAAGTTTGGGCTACTTGCTGCTCTGTACTTGACTTGGTTGTGGCTTCAGAACAAAGCAATTAGTTGCAGCAATAAGCTTTCTTCTAAACGTTCTCGACCCACTATCATAAAGGCCTGTTCTGTGGTCATCTTGCGTTACCTAGTTTAGTATTAGTAACTAATGTGACCTGCAATCTTCTGCTTTTCCCTCAAAACTGTGAGTGTAGCCCTGAAATGATCAGTCAATTATTCGCTAAGGAGATCAACAGAGAGGTGTAAGCTCCAGTTTTCCCCTGTGAGGATTTGCAGTTCTTGTCTGTATACCATTACAAGCTGAATGGTTTTGGGGTTTTAGGCACGCTAGCGACTTATCCTTTGGAACATCTCAACATCTACATTATTATTCGGCTTCAAATTTGGCATCGGCATTAATGATTTTCAGGCAATCTGCTTTGAATGTCTGGACACCCGTCAGATGGATTGACCAACTACCTGCAAAACTAATGACATTAACATCATTCTCAGCTGTAATTTGTTGTAACGTTATACCTGAACATGGTGTTAAGTTCAACCGAAATTCTGAGCTTCCCGCGATTTGAAAGATGTCCTGAGACCAGTAATTTAAAATATAGTAAGTATTTAATAAAAGAATAAGGATCATAAGCATATATCTCTGTCCCAGCCGGGCGCGCTCACGTGTCGTTGGGTCCACAGGCTATAATAACGATTTATATGAATCAAAATCTGTTAAAATAGTTAACTGTCTACCGCCTTCACGTGAGAGGACAAATGCCTTACAGAGTTCTGAAAGGTTAAGTACAATCCATACACTGAGCATAAAGCTTCTCCATTGGTTAGTATCAGGTATGCATGCATATACCTCAACTACACAGCATGCTATCTGCCTATCAGTACAAGGAGGCGGACTTCTCTAAGCAATAAACCACGATGCTACTTCCCTTATCTCTTCCCTTTTGGCCCTAAACAGCAAAATGGGCTCCTTCAAAATAAATGCCTATATTCCGGTCACTTAGGGAGACTACTTTGACTACGCCTCCTTGGATCAATACATTCCATTCATACCTGAGTCATCTTTATAGTTATGATAACCATAACACATAAAACAATCAGCATACAGTTACAATAATACTTATTCAGTGATTACACCTTTACAGTAACATACTTATACAGTGACAGTGACTTTTCTCCCATGTTTCCCAAACACATTCCTTCATACTATTCTTCATAATATCCCTTATTGATTATCATATCTTTCTTATGTATTCATTTAAAACATGGGCTTTCCTATTTACATGTGCAAGTATATATAAAAAACATTACAACTCTACAATGGCCTTGTGCTTCACTGTGAGCATATTAGCTTACCAACGTTAGCTCAAACACAGAGCTGCTGGCAGGGACTCATAATAAGTTGGCAGCACCTTGGGCCCTGGACTTTTGGTCATAAAGTTTTGTGGCTTTTTTTATAGACTTAATGATGACTGAGACTTGAGGTTTCTCAAGAGATCCGGTATGGGTACCAAAACTCCGGTGAACTTGTATCCGAGATTGGGAGTGTCTTGGGAGTGTCTTGGGAGTGCCATTAGGAGTGTCTTGACAGCAGCCAGAACCAGTGGCACAGAACTGCCCCAACCTCATAACATTTACAACACTTGCTGCAAAAGAAAAGCCCAAAACCTACAGGCACCCAGCTCACGTTCTGCACGTGGTCCATCCATTTTAAAAAACCTTAGCGAAGCATCTTAACACACACACACACATACGTGCTGCACTGCTGTGTTATCATGTACTGTACATTGTGTACGACTCAGTGTGTACATCAATAGTGCATGCCCCTTGTGTTAAGACAGAGAGAGCCAGAGTACTGTACTGACAATAAACTTGAACTTTAACAAAATCTTTTAATTAAAAAATACCAGTGGGATGGATCAATAAAGAAATCAATAGGTAGCCTCATGTGAGTGATCCGTTTGGTGAATGCATTCTTTGAATTGATTCAGCAGGCAGGTATTATCCTTGAAGACTGGGCCGATATCCACGCTGCTGTGTTGCGTTGTGTTTCCCAAAACACAACCTTTCCACACGATGACTCATCGCGTCTAGTGGTACTCGGCACTGTAGACAGAACAAACAGAGACTTCAGCAGTGAGAGGGAGGCATGGTGAGGGTGAGGGGGCTGCCATCCTATGCATAAACATGAGAGAAGTGGGACAATCCACACGGTGGCTCAGGGGAGAGCTGCTGTTACCACGAGCCAGAGCGGAAAATAAGCGATGGCATTGATACTGTTTATGTTGGATCGGGGGGTACAACCCGCTGTGCCTCCGGTGATCAGCACTGTCCAGTCTCATTGTTGAGTTTTCTCCCGATTGCCAATAATCCACCATAAGTAGAGCGACTCCATACAAATCAAAAAATAACCCTTCTGTCTCCAAATCCTCTTCCTTTCAAATTGCATCGCAACAGCAAACTTTTGACTTAGCGACACGGGGAAAAACATCACAATCTAAAAAGGGCTTTTCAAATTCCGGGAGCCTTGTTCGGTGCCTCGGTGTCTTTCAGCATTTCGACATCTTGGGAGTCACGCAAGGCTGTACAAGCACGGCCTTCAAGATTCAACAAAGACGAGTTGTCACGCAACCTTTTGAATTAACTCTTGTATTGTCGCGCTGACAATTTGCTTAGAACGAAACACACAAATACGCGACGTCTACCGCAAACGCTCTCCTGTTATGACTCCTCAGTTTGTGTAATATGCTTCAGTTTATAATGAAGCCCTGCATTGCACACTGCAGTAGTTAGGGATTGTAGTGCTGATGCTTATGGGTGCTTTAATTAATACCAGTCACTTTGTATTATTCTGCATCTGAGGGTATTTCGTGCATATGGAAATCAACCTGTCACCACGGCTGCCGAGCGCTCTCTAAGCTGACAGGTTTGCTTTACTGAAATGTGCTGATCTCGGTGTGCACATATTTGTAGCCGCTGACCTTTGTTAACCCTTTTAATAATGCAGAGGCAGCGGCGGCTGACCTTGAGACGGCGGCACGTGAGTAAACACGGCGATCTCACTTTGGGAACACGTTTACCGAGTGTTCAGCTGTAATTAAGACATTAAAGCAGTTGCTTGCGAGGGCAACTTTCAAAATGAACCCGTTAATTAGGTAAACCGAGCTGACGGGTTTGCTTTACGTCTATGGGAAGATGTGAGGGTTCTACTTTGTTCAATTCTATCACCTTTTTTTTACCCTGGATTTATTTTTCCTGATATGAACTATTTATTGTTTTTGCTAAATTAGATTAACAGCCATGCAATATATGATGTACTTCCCAGGTTGTGCATAACTACTAACGACAACTATGCAATCTAGCTTCAAAATATTAAATATATATTTATTCTCCCATGACAAGTGTCATGTGACTTTACAGTTTGTCATTGTTGGTCTTAGGTTATAATGTCAGCAATTCAAATGTGATGCAATTCAATGGGAAATTTCCACAAGTATTATTTATAAAGCTTAACATGTTGACTTGTTGTTCAGTGTTGTTTGTTGGGACATCGACATTGAAGGGAGTGGGTCCATGTTCCCAGTAACCACGAATGACCCGTCTTGCTCTGATTGGCTTACCCTGATATTCTAACCCTAACCCTAACCCCAATCTTACTCAACATGCCAAAAACCTAACCTACGTAACCATCATCGTCGACATTGGGCGTATTTTGGATGGAGAAGGAAGCCATTGGTGTTGTGGGAACACGGAGCTGAGGGAATATGCGTATTGGTGTCGACCCCCATTTAAAGTACATGTGCAGCTCATTCACTTAATCACTTAAGAAGTCTCAGCTACCAAACACAGCCCCTTTCCCTGGTATTACGCTGGAGACAGGGCTGAAAGGAACGGGGTGAAAGAGTCAGCCTGTGAATAAAAAGCTTTTGTATTTTATTATTTTTCCTTTAAAAAGGTATTACAGAAAGATTAAGCTTCAAAGTAAGGTTTTAAATCCATCCACATATTTAAGAAGGATGTGTGGAATTCAACAAATTCTTCTTTTTCTTCGTGTTTCGCAACTTTCTTTCCAACTCGTCACTGTACCGCTGTGATTCTTGACAAATGAAAAGCATCAATGTATTGCTTTAATTTTTTTCCTGCTCGGCAGGGAAGGCAGAAGTGCTGGTGGAACAAATCAACACTGACATTGAAACGTCAGACCAACACAGACACTGTAAACTAGAATAGTTTTATATATATATATATATATATATATATATATATATATATATATATATATATATACATATATATATATATATATACATATATATATAAATATATATATATATCTATATATCTCTATATATACTCAGTATATATATAATATATATATATTTCTATATTTATATTAGAGAAAAGAAATCCAGGGAGAAGAAACATGGTGACAGAAATGAATACAACAGAACTCTCACATCTTCCATTATGAAAACAAAATGCAATGCATCCAAAACTTTGCATTAGTGGCATTTGATTTAATTCACCAAGCAACATGTAGCGGTAGAGAAAGTTGTAAGTTGAATATCGATCCCCCACAATCCTCACTGACACTTCTATAGTTCAGAATGTCCTGGATATTACGGCCCCGGGCTATAAATTGCAAGAGTGGGAAACAGATGCATTAAACATTAAATGCCACAATAACCCAGCGTGCAGCCTGTGCTCCAGCCCCCACACTCATTCTCTCCTGCTTTAATATGGCAATAATAAAAACAGAAGAAAAAAAGATTGCATCTTTTCCTACTTGCAGGTGAACATGCTGTGCAGCGCGGTTCAAAGACATGCCTCCTGCCTCACCTGACGCACAGTTCACCCACCTCTTCACTCGTGCTTGGTTAAATATAATACAAATATAAGACACATTATATCAGCATGGTTGACTAAGAATCAAAAGAGCAGCAGAGGACCCTACTTCAATGGCAAACAATGGTTGCAATAAAAGTGTTTCACAGGGTGAAACTGAATACAGATGCAACCCTCCTTAGAAATGACTAATAGCAAAAATAAATTGATGCCTAATTGCACGTCATTCATTCTACTCTTGGAATGAAGACGTTCTTGTCATATATATATATATATATATATATATATATATATATATATATATATATATATATATATATATATGAATATATATATATATATATATATATATATATATATATATATATATATATATATAGCTAAGAGGGTGAAATGCACTGTTGCATTTCCAATAATACAGAAAATATTTGATCGCGTTCTGAACCAGGAAATGCAACCGCGACGCCAGGAATCCCCAAAATAGTCATCTTTAAAAAGACACCCATTGTCTTTACCAGTTCATTAACCGGAGGAGAAACGTCTCCATACGCTCTTGTGCTCTGTTCAACCCTCCCCGTCCGATCGGCTGCTTGTGTGCTTTACCAACGCTAACCGACACACGCCATTTCCCACGCCGTTAACTGGCCCAAGAGGAGCCGTCTGGTGAGATACAAACGCACAACGCCTGCTACTAAGGAACAAACGCATCAAGGGTTTTATTATTGGTCTTCTGTCCGCTTTCACGACTTGTTATTGTGTTTTGTATTTTTTTTGGAGGGTCTACAGCTGGTTGCCTTCGTAATACCCCAAAATAACGATTTACACATTTAATGCCTGAAGCAGTATATTCAATAAGATAATGTCGCCGTTGAATGGCCGAAATACTTTGAACTTTACAGGAACTCTCCATGACACTTAGTTATATATTGTGAAAATAATGGTTACGTTTAGGCAACAACAATAATTGTTTGTGTTCAACGTAATAACGTAGCGTAGTGCAATAATTCAGAAGCGTAAATGAACAAATCTGTCATTTGCTCCTCATTTGGCTCTACTCCAAGATGAATAAAAAGAAATGCACTTCTCAGTTTCCAGCCAACTGCAGACTCTACTACAGCAAAACTACAGCAACATGCTAGTTTTCATGGCCATTAAAAAAAGGTATATGATAATATCTAGTAGGCAGCACTAGAGTCATTCTTGGAAAACAAATTGAGTGCAAACCAAAGCTGTAACTGTTGCAAACACCAGTTTATATATTTTTTATTAATGGTGTGTCTGGGCGGTGTGTCTGTACCATGCCACCCAATTTCGATGTGGGTCTGCTGAGAGTGAGAGCTTCAAGAGTATTAGCAGAGCACCCGTGCCTGAAGCCTCTTCTATGCACTGCTGGTACAGTAAAGGATTTGACCACGGATCTGTGAAATTGAACAAATTACTGATTAACACCAGAAAGCTCCCAGAGAGCGCACACACCTCGCCGCGGCAGCACAATCCTCTCGTCACACTAGCAGAGGACAGACTGCTGGGACATGTGACACCACCGTTTCACTTCCTGTTTCCTGCTGACAGGTGTTTTTTTTTTTTTACCGAGACGATTATTCCCCTTAACCTGAACCAACAATTAAAACGCAGTCTCTGGCTTTGAAGATTTGAAGTGATAACAGCTTATTAATTTAACGCGCAGCTAACACGTACAATTAAAGGTGACAGAGACAGACCGAGTCTATTTAAAAGCCGGATACATTTGTTGTAGCGAAGGAAAATAACACACCGGTTATAATTATCATAGTCGTAAAAACCTTTCGGGAAAGATAAATAAATTATTGCCTTTTAAAAACATGCCACTAATTTGCTAATTTCATGCTACATCCACTAAACATATTTCAAAAGCACGACATGCTATTATTGAAGAACAAGCACAAATAATACCTCGACCATAGAACACAGTGTAACACCACCTGTGATTATCCCCGCGCACCTTGGCCACCTCTATTCAACTCCGGGGGGGAAACTCAGGCTATGGGATGGATGCATTCTGCCAACCCGGCAACACATAAACAAACTGGGAGGGATGCAGGTGACATTAGCCCTCATGCAAAATAAATATTGACTGGCTACAGCGTACCTTTATTATACCAAGTTCATTCATTCTGTTTCTGTACTTAATTAAAATTGTGAGGGACTTGTATTTTACTTGAATATTGACATAATTGCTACGTTCTACTCGACTAAGAAATAAATGAGATCCCTTTTACTCACATTTATTTTAGGGCTTTAGTTATTGCTTTGAAGATTCATATTTTGCATTAAAAAAGGACATAAAATATAATGCACCGTTATAGATATGCCAACCGGATATGAAATTGATCAACTATTATATCCAAATCAACCAGCTGCATTTAGATGCCGCTTACAAATTAATAATCACACAGTGTCAATAATCTCAACCCCAAAATATAATAAATTAACCCGAAGCAGGAGGTTGCTGTTTAAAGTCAGACTCTCAAATCATGATTATCTTCCTCCTTTCTTCATAACCCGAGCGCGTCCTGAAAACATACGGAAAGAAGACTTTACTCTTCTGTATTTTTTGGAGTTTTACAATAAGTAATTATTCTTTAAATTGTTTGTGTCCAGGACACATTTCCCTAACAAAGACCCGGCTCCTTATGCAAATTAGTTTGAAATAACATCCATTAAAAACAACACGAGAACAGAAACCGTTGAGAAAGAGAACAGACACACGTCTACAGGTAGAGGCTCAGGTAGCTACACCAGGAGGAACCTCATTCAAGGTGAACTCAGGTTTATTACATAGAGCGCACAGTTCTAGTTGTGGAGAGTCGACACCGGTGGAGGTGGTGAAGGCAGCTGGAGCAGGCTGGAGGTCTAGATGATGTCATGAGGAGCGGGGATCAGTGGGGGAACCGCGAGCACCGGATGTGATGGGGAGGAGGGTCTCATCAGGTCTCATCAGGTCTCATCGGGGTCTCATCAGGTCTCATCGTGTCTCACTGGGTCTCATCAGGTCTCATCGGGTCTCATTGGGTCTCATCAGGTCTCATCGGGTCTCATCGGGTCTCACTGGGTCTCATCAGGTCTCACTGGGTCTCATCGGGTCTCATCACGTCTCACTGGGTCTCATCAGGTCTCATCGGGTCTCACTGGGTCTCATCAGGTCTCACTGGGTCTCATCGGGTCTCATCACGTCTCACTGGGTCTCATCAGGTCTCACTGGGTCTCATCGGGTCTCATCAGGTCTCATCGTGTCTCACTGGGTCTCATCAGGTCTCATTGGGTCTCATCAGGTCTCATCAGGTCTCATCGGGTCTCACTGGGTCTCATCAGGTCTCACTGGGTCTCATCGGGTCTCATCACGTCTCACTGGGTCTCATCAGGTCTCATCGGGTCTCACTGGGTCTCATCAGGTCTCACTGGGTCTCATCAGGTCTCACTGGGTCTCATCGGGTCTCATCACGTCTCACTGGGTCTCATCAGGTCTCACTGGGTCTCATCGGGTCTCATCAGGTCTCACTGGGTCTCATCAGGTCTCACTGGGTCTCATCGGGTCTCACTGGGTCTCATCGGGTCTCACTGGGTCTCATCAGGTCTCACTGGGTCTCATCAGGTCTCATCAGGTCTCATCAGGTCTCATCGTGTCTCACTGGGTCTCATCAGGTCTCATTGGGTCTCATTGGGTCTCATCAGGTCTCACTGAAATGACAGCTTAACGGGTCTTTAAAGTTTGAACACTTTAATTTAATTTAATTTAATTTAATTTAATTGGCTTTACAAGACTTTACTGTAAGTAAATAATCAATGTTGACGATTTGATATTCAAACCGTATGTTGGCACCAAACCTCCTGAGATATGAAACGTGGTCTCAGTGAAAGCCCGAACCTGAACCCGAAGGTCCAGGAGGATCTTCCCACGTCGGACACACCGGAAGGCCTGAAGCTCGGAGGCCGACACACGCAGACTTCCTGCCGTCAGCCACTCGAGCTCCAGAGGAACGAGTCCACGGGTCCTCGGGGCCTCGGGTCCTCGGGGGCTCGGGGGCTCGGGTCCTCGGGTCCTCGGGGGCTCGGGTCCTCGGGTCCTCGGGTCCTCGGGTCCTCGGGGGCTCGGGTCCTCCGGTCCTCGTGGTGCTGTTGAAGATACTGAGGTTAATTTGACTATATATATACACATACAAAATAATAGCTTCCTTTCTCTCCGTGAATATAACATTTGTATCCTCAGCATATCTATCTTTCTTATACACGCGACATGAAGATACATAATGAAATAAAGTGAGCCTCCAGTTCCCCTGTTACAGTACATTATGTCGACGATGGCAGCTTTTCCCTCTTATCCACACAAAGACATGTCAGGTTTGCTTTCATGCACCGGCCGCTTCACTTGGAGAAGTGACATATGTTGTGTTGCTCAGACAACTTGATGATAGTCATTATTTATTCATCATTCAAACCGCTACTGATTTTTATATCCCAAAGATTTAGGCAGACATGTTGTCACATTTATTAATTTTTTTCTTTTTGGTTAATTTTTGTATAGGTTTTTTTCTTTTGGGCCAATTTCAGTATCCTTAAATCATCACCTTATTTCATCACCTCAAATCGGCCACGAGTGAAAGGAGTTATGTAATATTCATGTGCGATACTAGAATCCATGTGCATAGATCTTATAAAGTAACTTAAACATGTATTTAAATCCGTCTGGTGCTCCGGGGGTCATTCCAGCCTGGAGGTGAGAGTGCTGCAGGTTTATCCACATGATCCACCTTGATACTGTGTGCATGTACCATCTATTTGACCTTGATAGTCAAAGATGGACACCAGCGACACGAATCATGTTTTGTGCTTTAAAGATACTCGTCACCTCAGTCTGCGTTCACTCTAACGAGGCTCAACCACCCACTTCTCTTAACCCTGTGCACCAAACGGGGGAATATCACCTGCAGCCAAGTATATTCATTAATTTTAATCTCTCTCGCAGTTTTGAGCCATCTGTTGTTTTTATTTCAACATTTTGTTAATCTTTGTCATTTGTCTGATTATTACAATTTTTATGTGGGTGTGTTGTTTCTCAGTGCTACTTATTATATCCTTCTAAATAAATACACCCGCGGGTATCATTACATTTCTGACACCTCTGCAACACCGAAAGACGCTCGAGAGTCCTCCGGTGGCAATCCTCGCCGCCACCTATTTAATGAAAAGGAAGTTCAACACCTCTGCCAGGAGAGATAACTGCTTCACCGTGTCGTAGGCAGCACTGTAATTAGCTTCTTGCACATACTTTTTTTTTTTTTTTTTACAGAGGAATGCTGATTAGAGGTTATACGAGATATTTTTGGATGCTTATATAATGTTTTATCAGGCAGTAGTTTGTTGAGCACGTTGTTTTTTTTTCAGATTTACTCGACATACTCGAGACTTTATAAAAAAAAGCCGATGCAGAAAATACCAGCAGACAGCGGCACAAGTCCAGCTCTAATGACTTTGCCAAAAAAGCACCCACGTCGCCCAAATAGAAACTCTGCAAGAGAAAATGAGGAAACTCATTACCCCGTGTCAGTTTTATTCACTGATGAGAAGCATGCTATTCTAACTCAACAACTGCCAGAGGGGGGTAGAGGGAATAAGAAGAAAGAAGAAATTGCCCACTGCAGTCAGGTGTAAGTGCAGACGTTTACGGTGTAAATTCGGTTCTGCGTGATGAAACTTTCATTATGGCTTTGGCGGGGGAAAAAAAAAAGGGTGGAACTCCGGCAAACAAGCCGACTCGAGGCACTCGACTGAAAAAAAAAGAGCAAATGTTTG
Source organism: Cyclopterus lumpus (assembly GCF_009769545.1). Taxonomy (NCBI): domain Eukaryota; kingdom Metazoa; phylum Chordata; class Actinopteri; order Perciformes; family Cyclopteridae; genus Cyclopterus; species Cyclopterus lumpus. Next base: position 2,873,154 of record NC_046985.1, on the reverse strand, counting down.
TGCAGCGAGTGGTTTCATCGAGGAGCTGCTTTTTCTTTCTTTAAAAAAAGTCTGTCGTAACGCGATGTTACAGCATCTAAAAACACTCGATGTGAAATGCCGTGTTTCTTTAGAAAAGTGCATTGTGTGATAATAACACGCTCCAAACTACTGGGTCCCATACCATAAACTGTCTATTAGAAGTGGACATAGACACGTCGATGTCAATATGTCAATATGTGTGCCTGTTTGAACGCATGTGTGAATTGAAACTAAAAGATAAGGACTTTACAGAATATGTATAATGTCCTTATATGAAGCATATCCAATGATGAACGCCATTTCCTTGTTTTTTGCCGGCTTGATGCATAATACGTTTTAAAAGGAGCATATTAGTCCAATGCCTGCCATCTAGCTTGTTCCTGCTGCAGGTCACATGACAGCACGTGTCAGTTTGGTTGCAGGTTTGGGTAAAACACTGTTTTTTTCACGTCTATTTGTGTCCACGGCCACAGTCAGTTCTATTGACAATAAAGCAGAATTATTCTTTCGAGTACAATCTTTTTTTTCTCTCTCCCTTAATTGACGTTTGTTTTCACATCGATATTTGGGATAAAACATGAAAATGTAAAATAGATTTCACATTGATGTTGCACATGTCGTGCAGGTACTTATTCATGTTTAGCTTCATTTGTTTTCCACGTATGAAGTCTTTGTGCTTTCTTTCTGTATCTTGCCATATAAAATTACAATTTACATCTCAACTAGTAGTAACGCGCTCGAGGCCACTCATGTGCACTACAAAAAACACATTTCTTTGTGTCCCAAAAGAACCCAAAAGAACGTCTAAACACGGGCAGAAGCGGATTCTCAGTACTCATTATTCAGACATGATTCTGTTGAGAACAATCATGCAAATGAGCGCAGGACTTTTATTGAAGTTTTGATTGTGAAGACGGGCATGCAATCCCAGTCTTTAATGAGCACAATAGTTGTATCGAAGTTTTGTATTGAATTGCCTCCTACAGTAAAATATCAGTAAACAAGTAGAACTGATCTACTGCTGCTCTCTTTCCAGATAATGAAGGGGGAATCGGACTGGAGGCAATATGCTGCGAATACCTTTTTTCTAATGAGATGAACTACAGGGAGCCGCGGAAAGCTCAGATGGGTATGAGCTATGCATAAATCTGTTGCGGGCAGTGGGTTCATATTGCAACTTAAAAGAAAATAAAATATAAGATTGTCCTTTTTTTTATTTTTTTTACGTGACCGAGGCAGGTTGAGGGGAGAGTTTAGTTTTGCCGAGGTTACATCAGCCGGCCCCTGTTTCCAGGCAACATAAGTAAAAGTGATTCCCTGAGGACGCTGGTGCAGAATCCGTTGGGGAACCGCGGTAACGAGCGAGGTCAAAACATGTCAACCTGCGATAAATCAATCTGCACTGAGATGGAGACGCTTGTGTTTTAAAGCTTTATTTAACACTGTGTCACGACGGTCATTAGCAGCATATATATAATAAATGTGCGACGCGGAGATGAGCGATGTCTCGGCTTCCAAACAATTAAACTCCCCAGTTCACTATACTTAAAACACACACATGTGCGCCCTGGTGATGTTTTTCTAAGCATCATTATGCCACAAAAGAACAAATACAAGACAAAAGAAGTGTTTTACTCCCCCTCCCACCCTTACCACCCCCCTCCCCGGAGGGATGACACAAAGCGGCTGTGTGAAAAAGGGCTGAAAGACAGTTGATTTGATCCGTGCCGGGGAAACAAGAGATTGACAGATTGTCATTGGAGTGACACACTCGGTAAAAAAAACACAAAGCACACACACACACACACACTGGGCAAGCTCTTGTGAAAGAAATGAACAAGACACAAATAAAAGATACAGGTTGCGCAACTCGTCTCTCACTATTATTTGACTTGTATTTTTACATCGAGTGCAACAAAATGGATTGAATACAGTTTGAAATGAGACATTCATACCTTAAAAGACTAAATAGGTGGCTGTCTTAAATGACCCATACGCCTGTCCCAGAAACCACTTTGTATTGTGAGCATTTTAAGCCACCCCTTTGCTTGTTGTGAGTTTTTAAGCAGCTATATATACTTATTTAAAGGGGAAATCCAATCATTACATGCATCAAAGTTTGTTTACTTGGGAAGTGCATCTGCGTGTTGTTGTATAACGCATTCTTGTGTCTCCAGGGAGCTGCATGAAGGCTCATACACGTCCTCAAGATTTTGCCTTTTTAAAAATTACAATTTAAAAAAATTAAAAACACAATAAAAATCGGAGGGTGCAGAGCCTTCCAGATCGACACAACTCTTGCTTGAAGCTAACAGCTCCAGGCTACGTTAGCCGCTAACAGCGTAACCCAAAATATCTGACGAAAACTGTTAGCAGTCACTTTGCATCATGGGTAATTTATGTGCCAGGCTTTTGACAGGAGAAGGATGCGTGGAATAAGAAATGATGAAGAGGATGAAGAATGTCTGCTGCGATTTGATCCTGCGTGGGACCATGTAGTTGTGTGTATTGTGTGTATTGTGTGTATTGTGTGTGCGGGGAACACGTTCTTACTCTCACCATTGCTTCCTCTGCCAGCTTCGCTTTAAGTTCTACCTTTTCATGAACCAACCTCAGGTCGTGGTCATTGGATGTGTTGCTTCTGAGATCCCTTTGACCAAACCAACAGTGGCACACTGATGACTATGCTTAAGGTAAGCGAACAGTTACGTGGAGCGCTGGAATCGCCTGCTATGTTTCCTACAATGGTTTACTCATATAGATTCAAATGTATTTGGCTCTTTGTTCAACGTAATCAAAGCAAATTGCTATATGATTCTTGCAGATGTTTAAGAAAGCCCTTGATACTCCATAGAAATAATTAGCATTAAAACATTTTGATTTAATTCAAATTGCTTGTGTGCCAGAGGTGTAATTTGTCAGAGGCTACCTGACCTCCTCTTGAGCACGGCTAGTCAAACACGCTCGCGTCAGTAAAGCGTTGACCTTTAAAAACCAGTTGCATCAGCAACGCTCACGCCCAAAGGATTTGTGTTGCCTGGAGTTTATGCTAAACACCTCCCCTTGTAAAGCAATAAATAAAAACTGAACTCAATTATAATCCACATTGTTAGTTTCTCTCTTCTCAAAAGGGCTTCATGCAAATAATTGCATTGTAAGACAACAAGCAATTCCAGCGTTATCTGTGCGTCCCCCCCCCCCCCTTTACGTGTTCAGCTTGCCACCTGGGTGTTTTAGGTGCGGATCAGCACAGGAAAACAAGATTTGCTGGCGTAACTCGAGCTTTGTTTGCCTGTAAGCCCGTGCTTTTCGAGCGCGGGAGTAAATGGCTGGCTTATGCACGAAGCCCCCTTGCAGACAAGGTGACCCCCAGAGAACGAGGCTGCGTTTGGAAGATATGGAGATCAGTGTGGTCATCCATGACTGCCAGTCTCTTACTCCGCACGCCACCTTTTCCCCCATTTCCGGGCCGAACTGCTTAATTCAAGATACGGCTGCACAGCAGCTAAAACGTGTACACATTTCCAACTGTATCTCCAACCGTCACTGTGTCATTTTTATTCACACACGGTTATTTGCTTAATAAAGGAAGAGATGAGTCGAGGAATATAATCGTGGTTTAAATCCCACAGAGAATGTAGCTTTAAACCAAGAAGCACTCGTCTGGAATGAGTAAGTCACGTTTGAGTTCTGTGAATTCAGAAATGTATGGAAAATCATTAATGGCCAACACGCCAAAGCCCTGCAGACGATATACATTTTCTATAAAGCTCAAAGCTAGTGCATCCGGCATAACGAAGCATAGCACACAACCTTTTGCATTTCAAATGGGACAAATACACATTTGCATGCATTTGTTAACAAATCCATCATGCAAAGTACACCTCACATGGGTGTAGAACAAATACTCCGAACTCTGAATGTGTGAGTATTTGTCATGAATGCAGAAGAATAATTTTTTTTTTTTTAAAACACACACACACACACACACTGTATTTTAGGTATTTAAAGAAGTGTACAATGTAAAATGGACGTATTGATTATAATAGGGTAGAGACAAATCTTTAACTTTAATAACAAATATACATATGTTCCAAGTTCCAGTGATGACGCAGCAACAACAATGTGACCTGTAAGAAGAAAAATAATGGTGCGTTTTATCAAACAACTCAAAAACATTAAAAAAAAAAACAACTCTCAACTCCTTGAATAAACAACTTGGTCAGTACTCTTCAAACTTAAGATTTATTCATGCAACAAAACCACATTGGGGCCTCTAGCTTACAGTAGGGTGCGTCACACACACACACACACACACGCCATGAAGTACATCAACGTAATACACTTCAGTCCACGCCGACTCTTCTGAACCAATGTACGGCGTGTCCGTACATCTCAGGTAACTATTGACAACAGTCAGCTGCTGTTCAGCCGGAAAGAATAGTTGTGCTTCGGCTCCAGAGCAATAAACTTTCAACAGTCCTCAACACTTTTTTTTTTTTTTTTGTGCTTTTGTTCCGACACCTTTGAGAGATCATTCCTTTTGTGTCTGTTCCCCTCACGATGCCTCCTGAAATCATGTCAGAGTGTTCAAAGCAACTCAGGCTGACTCTGCCCTATTTCAGTGACAAGACAGGCATGGGGAGCGGCGTTCTACTCCAAAACAAGGATCCGCTGTGGAGATACTCTCAATACTCTGTGTTGTTGTTGTGTGGGTGGTGTGTGTGTGTGTGTGTGTGTGTGTGTGTGAGGGAGTGGATTCACTCACAGCGCTACAAAGCTGAGCTTCAGTGAAGTTTAGACGTCAAGAAGGAATCCCCTCACTCCAAAGACCATCTTTTGAAAGTGAGGTTCTTATCCCTCTGAATTGGCGGCTGCTTAAACTGCGATATCGTTCAGTCCGACTGCCAAACATTCCCACATGGTGAGGGATACGCAGGGAAAGAAAGAAGAAGAAAAAAGGCGTTGGAGGCTATTTGAAAAGCAAACAAAGCAGACTCAGCCTACTCTAAAGCCATTTTTTCTGATGTGTCATCACAGTCCTCTCCTAAACCTTCACCCTGCTCAACCCCATATTAGTCTTGTCTGAAAAATCTCCTTATTGCAGTGAAACTCACCGCAGGCCGCCCACTGACACTCTCCTCGCGCGGGATGGCATTAACAACAGTCCACAAAAGGAAGTTTTGGAGCCAAGTAATTATCGACGGAAGGTGTGAGCCAAGGGCAGCAGGCTGTCTGTGAAGTCTGCTCGGGCTACAAAGCATTGTGACCTCTCTCTCTCTCTTTACACATGCATTGTTGTGAGAGCCAGAGACCCTTTTTAAGACAACTTTTTCTTTTATTTTGAAGTTGCAAATGCGTACAGTAATTTAAACCCCCAAAATGTGCTTTTAATTCAAATGTATTTATATATGAATTTGTTATGCTTTTTTTTTTGTGAAATATTTTTGGCAATTTCACCGCTGACATATCACCGTATACTGAAAAGTTTATATGGGAATGTATTATCAACATTTTTACAAAGATAGCAGACAAGTGCCTTAAACGTGCATTCTCTCTAATAGCCAGCAGGGGGGCGAATCCTCTGGATTTTAGATCATTTTAAACGCGACAAATGTCATGAAAAGTCAAAGGTTTTCTTTAAAGTTTGACTTCTCTTTTCATAAAACTCAAAACATTAGACAGGTGTTTAAAAGGAACAGTTGGACATTTTGGGATAAACACTTATTTTCTCTCACGCTGAGAGTGAGAAAAGAGTGATACTATTTCCTGGTAATAAATGTTGCAACCAAAACAATTTGCAGCAGAAACAGGACTGTCTCACTCCAAGAGAAACCAAACCTTCCTTCAATATGAAGCACGTAATTATTACTATTTCAGTTTCATCAAATAGCTGTTTAGCCACTAACATTCTAAGATACCTCCAGTTATAGCTCATGAGTAACTTACTGGCAAAGTGGAGAAAACATCTTATCAACACACTATTGTACAACAAACACCGTGAAGACTACCTCAACAACCAAATAAAGGACATTATATGGCTTGAGATGAAGATGGTGATGCAGCTGTTAACACGTGCAGTTCATTCGTATTCCTCGACACCTTCTAGAGGCATGAACCGCTTTATGTGAGCGAGTTAAATGTCAACCTGTAAAATGATACAAGTTCAACATTTGCTCGCTCACAGTGGAAAAATAAATCAGGTGACAGTGTTCACTGTTTGTTGTGTTGTTGTGATGAGGCAAATGAGACTTTCTATAAATGTACCAATTAGATACTATTTACCACAGTTCCATCACTGTGTGTCAAATTCCATCATTTCTATTACAGATTGAAAAAGCGCTTGACATTTGGACCCCATTTTGTATATATATATATATATATTTTACAATACCACCAAGCATCACAAGATTATTTACCTGCAAAAAATACTTTGAATTACAGCCGGCATTGACCATGACGACGCTCTTTGTGTTATTTGAGATGCCGTTGGAGGGAGACGAGATGATTCACACACACTCATCACTCGCTGAGAGATTTAATTATCCGAATCTATAGGCGTGCAGAATATGTCAATCAAGGATAAATCTGCATTTTGTTCTACGCCAACGTCACATTTCTGCCTTCATTTCAGTCAAATTTGTACTTAAGAGACACTGTTCTCCAAGGGTTCAGATATAAATTGAATGAGAGTGATGTTGCATATGATATATGAACGAGCATTACACCACATAAAAGGCAAAATGAGGGCAGCTGGAGACCCTCGTTGCGTGTCACGGAACAAAATGTATTGTTGACCTGATGACAGGACGAGATGAAATGTCACGGCGATCCATCCAGTTGTGGCTCAGATGATTCACTCAAAACCCCAAATGTCAACCTCATGGTTGCACTCAAAGAAAAGTCATGGAGGGGGGGGGTTATCAACATCTGGGGAACATTTCACAGCAATCCATTCGATAGTTGTTCAGGCCTTTCAGCTTAAATGTCAACCTCATGATGCAGGCGGGCGCCAGGGAGTCCGCATCGGCAAACCGGGCAATAGCATGAAAATCCACCAACAGTTGTTGAGATGTTTTTCTGGACCGCAGGAGTGGAACGAGTATAAAATACGCGAGTAAACATCCGTCCAGATGCGTTCCGGGTCGACTCGCTAAAAACTGATTGGTGGAAAAGTGGTGTGTAGGGAGGTACATAATTCAGACGTATGGGGCTTTTTGATTCTTTGGAATGCCGTCATTTTGCCATCACC